>NC_089583.1:83444234-83664234 GCF_019320115.1 Miscanthus floridulus
ATGCGAAATGACATGATTACCCTTCACTACATCTCTTTTTCTCCAGTAACGCACGACTCAGACTGGATCGGGAAAAAAGCTTCAAGGCGGACAGCTCCTGCGCCCATGCGGATGGAGGCAGAGTCGGCGCAGGCGGAGGAGCCTCCAGCGGCTTGCGAGGCAGCGGCGGAGGCCATCCCGCGCGTCCCTGCGCCCCTATGGACCGGGCCGCGCTTGCCCCTGCGGACCGCACGAGCGGGGTCGCGTCCCCCGGCAGCGGCGGCTGGGCCAGCGCAGGGTCGGCGCTCCCCGGCGGTGGCTGGGCCAGCACTCGCCCAGGCGGAGGCAGTAGCGGCGTCGCGCTCCTCGGCAGGGGTTGTGCTGACTCTCGCCCAGGCCTGCTCTGCGTGGCGTTCCTAGGTGGCGGGGCGAGCCACGCACGCCCAGGTGGCCGGTGCTCCCGTGCGCGCCTAGGCAGCCGGGCCAGCCACGCGGGCCGAGGCGGCAGGGCGAGCCACGCGCACCGAAGCAGCGGGCGCTCTCATGTGCGCCCAGGCGGCCGGACCTTCAGCGGGCGCTCTCACGTGCGCCCAGGCGGCTGGACCTTCTGCGCGTGCCCAGCCAGCAGGGCGAGCCACGCGCGTCGAGGCAGTGGGGCCAGCTACTCGGCACCAAGCGGCGGGTGCTGCCCATGGTTTAGGCGACGCCGGTTCGGGCTCTGCAGTAACCGTCACCAATGGTGCAGCTGTCGATGAACCGCAAGTAGTGGAGACTGATTGGCTCGACGGGTGAGTCCATCTTTTTTTGTTCAACTGCAGTACTAGACATGCATTTGTAGATCTTGTTTGCATTACTTAGGTTTCTTGTTGAAATAGCAGATTTGATCCAAATTCAAGTTTCTTGTTGAAAATTAAATTGTTGGGCAACAGAAAGAAGTGTAGAAAGGATATTAAATGTTTTAGCTTTGAAATGGTTGTGGATTCAGACTTGACAAATTATAAGGATCTTGTTGAATCAGTGGTAGAAAGGTATCCACCAGGTTATTTGGAAGTTGCCCATGTTCAATATTATGACGAAGTTCTAAAAAGCTTCCCAGAAATAACATCTGACCAACAATTGATGACTATGTTTAGTAAGCACTCTAAGAGCAAGATTATCATCATGTTCATTGCATATTGTGGTCCTTCTGATGCTTTTGAGCCAATCTCTGAGTGGGATTTTAATGATGAAAGGCAGCCTGACAACAACACAGAGGCAGTGGACACCAACACAGAGCCAGTTAACACCAACACAGATCCGGTTGAGGATGATTACCTTAAAAATCCACTACCACAGAACGAACATGTAGGTGTTGATGAGGAGATTATGTACTTGGAGAATGAACCCGTTAATGGTCTAGCAGTTGTGCCTTCTTCTAATAAAGGAAAGAGAGACTCGGCCTATGTCCCTGATGATAGTGAGGGTGGAGATGTGTCCCTTGATGATAGTGAGGGTGAGGATGTGTCAGATGAGTTACCATGTGAAGAGGAGTTGCCATATGATGAGGAAAACTATGCTCCAAATGTAGAATATGATACAGAGGATCCTCCGATGGGAGTAGGCTCGACTTATGATAGCATGCCAGAGTTTAGACTGGCTATTTCTTAGCATGCAATAAAACATGAATTTGAGTTCAACATTGCAAAGAGTGCACCAAATCGGTTTCGAGCATATTGTTCACGGAGGGACTTAGATAATTGTCCATGGTGGATATTTGCATCTACCACTCAAGACGAATGCACTGTGTAGGTAATTGTACAATCTTTTATGCTGTTTTTTTTTTACTTTTATGCTATCTTTTTCTGACTTTGTGTTTCTCTTTTGTAGGTGAAAAGAAATCCTTGTGCCCATGCTTGTTCTAGTACAAGAAGGAAAAAGAACCACAAAAATGCAACCAGACATTGGATATGTGCAAAAGTGAAGGACTTCCTTATAGAGGATGCAACTTTGAGAGCAAAGGACTTGCAAAAGAAGATTAAAGAGCACCATAAGGTAAACATCAACTACAAGAGAGTATATGATGGGAAGAAACTAGCATTGAAACAACTTTATGGTGACTGGGATAGCAGCTTTGACAATCTTTATAGGTTTAAAGCACAAGTTGAGGTTTCTTGTCCTGGTAGCTTAGTAATTATTGACCATCATACTGTTAATGGAAAGATAAGATTTAGAAGATTCTTCCTTGCATTCAAACCTTGCATAGATGGGTTCCTCAATGGTTGCAGACTGTACCTAGCAATAGATAGCACATTCTTGACTGGCCAGTTCAAGGGGCAACTGGCTAGCGCTTGTGCTGTTGATGGGCATAATTGGTTGTATCCTGTTTGCATTGGAATTTTCGATTCAGAAACTAACGAGAATTGGATTTGGTTTTTAAGTCAGCTTAGACAGGGCATAGGATCACCACCGGGTCTAGCCATATGCATGGATGTTGGACAGGCAGTGATGACAGGGGTGGGTGAAGTATTTCCAGGGGCTGAACATAGAGAATGCATGTTTCATTTGGTGAGCAACTTCAAAAAAAGGTTCCATGGAAAGGTGTTTAATGATCATCTTTGGGCAGCAGCTTACTCATGGAACCCATATTTGTTTGAGAAACATTAGGTTGTAATGGAGAAAGCAAAGCCATCTGCAACTAATTATCTAAGGAAGTGTCACAAGAAGTTGTGGACTAGGAGCCAATTCTCCACCATTTGCAAGGTAGATTACGTAACCAACAACCTTGCAGAGTCTTTCAACAATTGGATTAAGCATCACAAGTCCCTAAACTTGGATGATTTCATGGACAAGTTTAGGCAACTGCTTATGACCAAGTGGAACCAAAGGAGAAAAATAGGAAAGAAACTTGATGGCTTGATTCTACCTCACATAATAAAGAAATTGAATGAGGCCAGTAGAGAATTAAACTTGCAAGTGCTAGAATGCGGAGAACATGTGGATGAAATAACAACAATGGGTGGTAGTGGCTTCAGGTTTGTGGTTAACCTACTTGAGAGGACATGTTCTTGTCGACAGTGGCAAGTTTCTGGAATTCCTTGCAAGCATGCACTCGCATTCATCACATCACTTAGCAATGCACCAATAGAGCAATATGTTGACATGTATTACTGCATTGAGAAGTTTAGAGTTGCATATAGTCAGCTTATCCCTGCTATGCCTGACAAGACTCAGTGGCCGAAATCTACTCATGATTTTTTCATGCACCGACCTCTATTAAAGCCAGTAGCTGGTAGGCCTAAAACAGAGAGGCACAAAGGTAGCTCTGATAAGAAAAGGAGTAAAGGCCAGCACCAATGCCCTATTTGCATGGACTACGGACATCATTGGCATAATTGCAAGCGAGGAAGACCAGAAGACATTGCTGCTATGAAAGCTATCAAGTAATAATTTGTCTACTCTTTCTTTGCTTTTAATAAAAGACATATTAGTGACTTTTTTATTTTTGATATTGCAGAGGAGAACCAAAGAAGAGGGCAAAAAACAACAAATCTGCTGAAAGTTCCATTATGCCTTTGGAAGAAGCACCATCTGCATCCATGTCTTTTCCACCAAGGTTTGCAATTTCATATCCCTTGCAATGTCAAACTTACTCCCATGTTCACTTCAAACTTATGATTGATTCTATGTTCCTACTGTCTCACCATAGTCAAAGCTTGGAAACTACTGCTAAGAAAAAGAGAAAATCTGTTGATTGTACTCCCAACACATCTAAAAGGTACTTATCACTAGTGTTGAAAATATGAATTTATGCCATCATGAATGACTATTTGTCTTAGATACTAAATAGATTGCTTGTCTCTCACCACAGCCAATCCTTGGAGATATCAAGTAAGAAAAAGGGGAAATATGGTAGCTCCAACTCAGGCACATCAAAAAGGTACTATTTCCAACTCTGAATTTTTTTCATTGTTCATATTTCTATTTGCTAAAAATCATTGCTGCTCTATATTCACATGTCCAGGTCAAGGAGTGGCTCCAATCAACCCGAGGCACTTTCCATTGATTTCCCTGCCCACACAGATCAACCTAGGAAGGCCAAGGCTAAAAAGGTCACATTCAAAACAAAAAAGAAAGTGCTTGGCAAAGAGACGGTAAACAAGCCAAAGGTGATACTCGACAGCCCCGCAATGGGCACACGAAGCAAAACTTCTCAGCCTGCTAGCCCGGTGATGAGTACAAGAAGTAAAAGAAGGCTCAGCCTATGATTTCTCATGTGTGTAGCACTAGCTTGTGTATGTGACAACTAAGTGTAGCTAATGTTGGGCGTCCTGGACAAGCATGGATGGAGGTTCTCAGCTAATGACCGTTTAGAAAAGGTTCTCAGCTACTGGACAGTATTTGTCGAAATTGACTTATGAGATTTTCATTGGAGCGTTTATTAATAGAATATCTGGGATGCTTGATTATGCGTTTTCAGTTGATTGACTTGCTTCTGAAACTTAGTGCGGCAAACTAAAAGCTCAAGGCTGTTCTGAAGTCTTTTGTTCTAGTATTCAGTCGCACTGCTAATGTGTTTGCATATGTGGGGGTTTTTTTTTTTTGGTTTCAGAGTATCTTGTGCTTGACCTATGCAGCTGCGATTGTTTTGCTTTGAGCTCCTACTGTCTCATGACTTTCAGAATGAAATGAAGTAGCCATAATCATGTCAGTTTGTTTTATTGCTAGATCATTCTATTTATTTTAGATGTCCAGTATGTGCGAACTGAATTTATTTGAGATATCAAAAATGTGCAAACTGAATTTATATGTGCAATTGGCTCCATGTCTGGAAAAAAATGCGTGCTAATGCTGTAGTTATGATTTGTTCTAAAATTATGTGCAAGAAGTGAAAATAATGCTCAAAATGAAACATATGCAATTTACAAGCATCTACAAAACGTACAGTACAGAATTTGAATTATAAAATATCAAAAACTGAATTCTAAACTATCAAAAACGATGCTTTCGCGTTCAGGGGTAGAATCGACTTTTCGTCTCTCATCTAACACCGTTACAGGGTCGAATTGACGGGAAGGTCAGATAAGGAATCGAAAGTCGGATTGGAGGCCAAATAGGTAAGTTGGAAATTTTCAGGGCCAAGAAAGGAAGCCTGAGTTTTAAGAGGGCCATGTAGGTAAATTTCTCTTAATATTATTTCATAGCTTTATTCTCATGTTACAACGCACAAACATATTTATTTTTGAAGAATAAAAATATAAAAAGTCAAAGCACAGAAACAAAACATAGATGGAATTGGAAGCGGAAAAAAGAAAAAAAAGGAAAACAAACGGACAGAAAAAACAAAACACAAAAATAGAAACAGAACCGAAAAACACCCGTATGGGAAACAATAGAAAATAAAAAAAAGCAGACAGGAAAGGAAAAAAAGAAAAAAAATTAGAAAAGAAGCAAAACTAAGAAACTTATTGTGGCTTAATATTAGAGTAAGATAAGACATAATTTCATGATTTATGGGGCTTTCAAGCAGAGGCACGTGTAAATCCGGCGAAAAATTTTAGTGCTCTTTCATGATCGATTCAATTTAGAGTTATGCCTTGGTTGAATTCATCCTTTTCTGCTCGTACTTTCTGTTTTCTATTTGGACTTCAACTTTAACGTGTCGTACCTAAACTCCTATGCAGATCGCCCCATGAGACTTGCAACATCGTTTATACAGTCCTGATACAGTTGGTATTTTTTTTTATTATTATGTCTTTTGCAAACAAGAGACGATTATCTAATACTCGGTCGAACCTTGGAAGGAGAAGGTGGTCGACGGACAAACCTATGATATCTTTCGATTCGGAAAAACGTCCGTTAAAAACAGAAATGCTATACAACACATATATATATTTTATAAAGAAAAAACACATGAATTTTTTCTCTCTTTTTTCCCCGGTGATCACCGGCTCCTGAACCTGTCGGGCACTTGGACCTGTCGGCCACGATGGCGCAGTGCGTGTCCACGTCGTTGGCTCGCAGGTACCAGCCGAGCATCTCCTCCAGCCAGCCCCAGTCGCCGATCCCGTACGCGGCCACCATCTCCTCCATGGACGCCCGGAAATCCGCGTACGGGCTACGATTTGTGATTTATGCTGCGATTTGTTTTATGCTGCGATTTGTGATTTGTCATTCCATAGAAAAAATTATTTTTTATAATCTGTGGATCTGTGATCTTGTGATTGTCTAGAGGCAGAAGAAGACTAGAGGTAGAAGAAGGCTAGAGGTATAAGGAGGATGAAGGCTGTTGGATCTTAATTATATAGTGCAAAAAAAATCATGTGTTAAAACTACATAAAACACATGGTTGTTGGGTAGACAGACTAACAGATGGTCGTTAGAAAAAAAAACAAAAATAAAATAGAGCTAAGAAGGGAAAGATGGTCGACGCAGGAATTAGGAAACCTCGTTCAGACAAGGTAGTTTTTCTTTCCACAAATGTGACGGCTAGAGACCGATTTGGATTGGGATAAATTAACTCCGGTGACTATCTAGTAGACTAAATTTATTTGGATTTTATTCCATTGTCGAGCCGTCACTCTAGAAACCTCAATGATGATCCCATCTATTACTAAGAACTGATCAGGCCCTGTTCGGCAAGACTTATTGCTGCTGCGGCTGATTTGTATGACTGATTTGTTATGAGAGAAAAACACTGTTCCATGGTTGAAAAAGTAGGGCTGATTCTGACTGATAAGCTGATCCTTGTGTAAAGCGCGTGATTGAGTTGCTACTGTTAGGGCTGGATTGCATTTATTGTGTAAGCCTGATCCATCTGTTATTGCTATTGATTTTATAATTGAGTGAATAAGCGAGAGTATTTGGTCTTGTTTATTTGGTCAGCCGGAATAAAAGGTACCTTTTGTTGGCTGATATTTGTTTAATTTGGTCAGCCGGAATAAAGTTATCTTTTGTTGGCCTGAGATTGTTGCCGTGCTACACGTGATTAGGAGATTAAAACAGTCCCAATCTAAGATTTTTAGGAAGATTTAAAAAAAATCATCTAGCTCCACCTCCCATAAAAACGACACCAACACGCTTAGAACTGAACGGACTAGTTCCCTTCTTCCTGCAGGGTTTAGCAGCCTGCCTTGCCAGCCAGCCAGTCGGCTTCTTATCTTGTCCAATATACTCTGCAGGTAAGTCATGGGGAAGCTTACCCGTTTACTAGCAAAGTTTTCCAGTATCTGATCAAGGTTCAAACCACTACAGCGAATAGGGGCCACCGAGCACTTGGCTAAGTTCAGTTTGAGGCCTGTTGCTGCTCCAAAGGTTGCCAGAATGCTGAAAAAGTGATGTTACCTCCTGCTGATCCGGGTTTAAGAATATGACGGCGTCATCTGCATAAAGGGACAATCGCATTTTTGCACATCTTCCTCTAAGAGGGGAGAGTACGCCTTCCTCTGTTGCAAGCTCAAGGATTTTCTGCATTGCATCAATTGCCAAAATGAAAAGGTACGGGGAGAGGGGGTCCCCTTGTCTCAGGCCTCTAGCGTGCGTGATCTTCCTGCCAGCTATCCCATTCAGAAGCACTGTCGGGTGAGAAGTCCGTAGCAACACTGTGATCCAATCTCTCCATCTTGTGCTGAAACCGCGGTGTTGTAGCATGTCCAAGATGTATTCCCAGGAGACAGTATCAAAAGCTTTCGAAATGTCCAGCTTGAATAGAAGTGCTGGTGTCTTGGTTCGGTGGTAAGCTCGTGCAAGGTTCCTGACGTACATGAAATTATCATGTATGCAGCGACCCTTAATGAAGGCACTTTGTGAGGGTGAGATGAGTGTTTGTCAATGATTCTCCTTAGTCTGTGCGCCAGCGTCTTCGTTATTAATTTGGCGAAAGAGTGGATCAAACTGACAGGCCTAAAATAATTTGCATATTCGGCTACCTCTAGCTTTGGGATTAGCACAATGTTGGCGCCATTCTGGCGTTCAAATGGTCCAGCCCTGAGTTGATAGAAGCAGCTCATAGCCTCCATGATGTCAGTTTTAATGGTATGCCGGCATCGCTTATAAAATGATCCCGTGAACCCATCAGGCCCTGGTGCCTTTTCTGCCGGTATTAGCTTAACTATTCCTTCGATTTCACTCTCTGTGAATGGCGCATCAAGCGTGTCGTCCTCCACCATACACAGATTCAGTCGCTGCCAGTCGAAGATCTGTGTGCAGTCTGATCTTATGCCCAGGAGGTTCAAGATAATTTTGATATTTTAGAGTGAATTATTGGAAATTATTAAAGATAGCCTTATTTATTCCTCTCAATACTATTTTGGAAGTTGGAAAACACCATGTTTTTTGAAGGAAAAAATATTAGGTACTATTAGAGATGCTCTTAGTATTCCTGTTGCTAGTCAGGAGATCATTGGAATTGTTTCCTACCTATTGCAGAGAGATAGAGTTGTAGCTGCAGTCCTTTAGATTTATTGGCCGGTTAATTTGTTCTTGTACGATTCAATATGTTTTGGAATCGGACTCTATATCACGCTAGACAAGAGCTATTATAACTCATATGAGTACGGGTTATTATATATATATATATATATATATATATATATATATATATATATATATATATATATATATATATATATATAAGTCCGAACTGAAAAAAAAAATCTCCATAGCCCGGTAGTTAGAGGGGAAAGGATAAAAAAAAAATGGATGGACGAAAAAATGGCCATAAATTTTGCATCTTTATTATTAGATATAGATATTAGATATAGCTTTAGATTTCAAATCAATCATTGCCAAATCCCATCATAACATGTGAATATCAAGTATCTTACATGATATAGTTTAGGCTTCAGGACGGGGCAGATCAGAACTACTACCTTGCCAAATCCCATCATAACATATTAATATATCAAATCTCTTACATGATATAGTTCAGGCTTCAGGACGGGGCAGATCAGAACTACTACCTTCATGATTTTTCCAAATACTACTTTTCGGGCGTGCGACTGCAGCCGAGAACGCCCGGTCTCCTCTCCCCAGCTCTCTCTCTCTCTCTCTCTCCGGCGACGACCGTCTAAACTGCCACCAAAAAGAATGAAAAAGGAAAACATAGCACTAGTGCTAACAAAGCACTGAGGACATTTGGAGTATATTCTTATCAAATAAACGATGATATAAAGAGTCTTGGAAATGCTCTCAGCAAGCAACATCCGAAGTCAAATTGAGCAGCCTAGCTCACATTGCGTTTGATTTCAGGGACGAGTCGGAACGATTCTCTTTGCGGTGACACTTGGTTGGGAGTCAAGAGGTATATATAGAGGAAATATTCGCTTCATATTCAGAGCAGTACGGTCTCCTGAAAATCAGCAGATGCGCTCAAAGCCTAGCGGACGGGCACGGGGCCGAGCGGCCGAGAGCCCGAGAGCATGGGAGCGCGAGGCAGGAGATGGCCGGGGAGGGAGCAGAGATGACGGAGCGACAGCAGCTTGCGCAAAAGAACGCGGGGCCTAGCGACCAGGCGGGGAACCAGTGGCCGACGTTGATGGCGGACTCCTTCCCGGCGCCGGCCTGCTCGCTCCCCGCCTTGGTCGAGAATCGTGATGCGGCATTCGCGGTGGCGTCGTGAGTCGTGACTTTGCGTGTTCGAGCGGTTCAAGCGGCGCCGCCGGCTTGGCAGGCACGGGCCTGCCCAGCGGGCTAGCGGCGTGGCCCGCGCCGTTTGCATGTCTAGGCGCGGGGGAGGAGATGGCCGAGGAGGGAGCGGCGGCCATGACGCGGGTGGGGCCGTGGGTGGACCTCGTAATGCATACGTACACATACCTTTTATTAAAGGAAGGATGATATTACAAAACAGCTGGGAAGGAACGTCTTTATGAATATTGTCATTAGGAGTTGCAAGAAACTATTCGAAGGTCCACAGGATACCCAAATTTTACAATATATACCGATTAAAGATTACTACCGTGGCTATTGCATAACTCACAAAAACTCGAGACGAATTTTAACTGATATAGTGCTGGTACGAAAAGCAATTGCAGAAGCCAAGTTTCTTGGGAGATAACCTTTTTCAAGAAGAAACAACAAGTAAAATAATCGTATAAAATTTCATTTTCTTGACATGTGAAAATCTTTGTGACACTTCTTACCATAACCTCCACCACACCTGAATAAGCAAATAGGCTAGCTGACATGAAGAGCACAAGTTTGTTTCATAGCACTCTTTGGAGCAAGGATTTGTTAGATATATCAAGAGATAAATATCGATATAGTTAACAAAGTAGGATAGAGCATACCTAACATCAGCATATGCAAATACCAAACTGCGTTCCATTCCAGTAGGCTCTTTAATTCACTGCACCAACGCTTATCCACAACCTCCCCGTAGGAACCATGAAGCAAGCCTGTGAATTCCCCTCTTGGTTGTTCTTCTGCAAATGTTAAGTTAGGGGAAACTCCATCCCTTGATGGAATGTCGCAGTACTCAGAAGCATATTATTCAAGAGCTCATCCCAGCAGTCTCCAAAACCTTCGCTAAATAATCAGCTCTATGGAACTACAGCCTGACCATACTTGCAGCAAAAGCAGTTCCATAAATACGTTCTTCTCTCATAAAGCAAGTTTTATTGTCCCAGCATTTAACACTTTCCATTCAATAAACTGTAGACGACCAAAGCATAAGAGATGCACAATATGTAAAGTTGCTGTTAAGAATAAAGCGCATTGGGAAAACACAAATCAAATGTAGAACATTGAAACTCCCCAGAACACAAATGGGGTTACGAGAAACTGATAAGATCCCAGAAGAAAAATGCCAGCAGCTGTAACACAATTATATCACTCAGAAATCACAAGCCATGCCAGGAGTCATATTGTGGTTAAGGTTTCATCAAACACTTGCAGAACTTAGAAAACCAAAAACAGAACAGTACATTTCTTTACTGCAATCATGCGTAGATGGCTATTGAAGTGCCATTAAGCTTCGTCTCTTTCAGTTGAGTTGGAACAAACTGACAAGTATGGTTTTTCTTACTTTGGGTTGCTTTGCGTGCCATGGAGATCATCTCACTTGGAGCTAGCAGCTTCGACCCAGGCCCTGACCAATTCATGATGCTGTTTATCCCATTCTCTCATCATCTCTGCTATCTTCGCTGTGAAAGCCAAAAGTTCACACAGATAAGCACCGTGATCTTTACAGCTCTTCAAGAACTCAAATTCAGTGCTCGAGCTGAGAATCTTTGTCGCTTCTGCTTCTCCTATGTCTTCCAACGTTGTGCTGAAGTAGTAAGACCTGACGAGGCCTGTCTCTTCATCAAGGTTTTCTAAAATTGCCTTGAGTATCTTTACGAATGATTTTATAGAAAACTTCCACATCTGCAATTACGCCTGCCACAATCCAATTCAAAACATTCTGAATCTTTTCCTGCTCAGCAGTATTGGAACTGCCTAGAAGCTCCGAGCTTTCCTGTTCAGCAGTAGTGGGACTGCCTAGGAGCTCCCCTTCAGAGAATACATCATAATCACTGACAGAAGAGTATATCTCCTGTTCATTGAAATTTTCGATGGGCCATTTATCAATGTTTCCATCGATATGGATCGTGCACAATTCAATAATCTTACTTGACCTCACGATCTGAAATAGCTTCATTTTAAGGCACGTAGGCACATCTTGAACAACTTTCAATAGCCTTAGAGCTTCATCTCGTAGAGCTGACGTAGACGGGTTTCCTAAATTCAAATCAAAATGTTTTAGGCATTAATTGATTCCGTAAAAAAGATGGACTAATGAACAACACATGGGACCAACACATTAAAAATGACTAAGGCACATAAGAATACATACCTACTGTGGGCAGAATCTACGGTAGGAAACTGAGGCAGCACTCATCCCTTTCACCGACACATGATGTGCACTTCGTCCTCAAGTCCACTCCAAATAGCAGATTCTCAAGTATGAAGTAGACAAAGTTTGGTTCAGATAGATGCAGAAGCGCCACTTCAGGAAGTATGGCGGGCAACTCAGTGCTCTGATAACTCTCATCATCCCAAATTTCTCTGAAATTAGCTGTGACCTGATAATTCCAGCCACCCGATCCGTCATCATGTACCCAGACTGATACCACCTTGCATTTTAAGGATATTTCTAGGTAGCACAAATTCCCAGAACTGACACCAACATAACGGTAGCTCCTGATGTCTTCAGTGGCAGCGTCTAGAATACTATCACATGGTAGAAGCTCAAAGGCAAGTGCAGGTTCATCAGCAGAAGGATCACAGGAAAGCAAGCCCCATGACAGAACTATCCACCACAGCTTGAAGTTATGGGAGATAACCCCATGTCTGCCTCAGGGCCGATGAGACACCGGGGAGGAGATTTCCTTATAGCACCAAACAGCACTTTTGTGTCCCCTGATAGTGTAGAGCTTGGCAACATCAGAGCCCTCCGTGATTTCAAGCTCGACGACCATATAATCATTAGCCGGGCCACCTGAAAGCGTTATCATCCCAATGTTACCGAGACGCTCGTCCGGAGCCACCGCTGATTCTCTATCAGGCACATCTTTCTGAATCAAGTTTGGTGGGCTGTCGTAGACCACGTTCTTCCACCAGCCTTTGTCGTACTCGAACCCCATGAGTCTCAGGAACCTCGGCCTGCGCCTGTCCCCTCCTTCGACGATGGTAGCGACAAGTAGGGCAGATAAAGGGTCCGCCGCAAGCACACGGGACGCGATGAGGCGATTGGGGACGAGGTTCCTCTCAGCAAAGATCACTGAGATATTTGGTGGCTCGACGAGAACAGCCCCGTACTCCTCATCAAACCATACGTCATCAGGCACCTCTCGCTCTCAGCTTTCGCAGTCGAGAATGACCCAGGCCGGCGGCGGCGATGGCTGTCGTGGCGGAGGCTGCACTAGCTTAATTTCTGGTGAGGATAGGTCATCCGCCGCGGCCGGCAGGGGAGAGTGCGGGCTGGGTGGGGATTCTGGTGGGGGCAGGCGGCGGGGTTTAGGTTTAGAAATAAAAGCATCCTGCGGCGGCGGCGGCGGCGCTATTGTCACGATACGGTCACACGGCTGTGGAGAAGGAGGAAGCTGCCGTGCCGGTGAGGTAGGGCCCTGGGATTTAGGTTTACTACTCAAATCTCGCGACGGCAGCGGCGGAGCCGCCATTGACGAAGAGGCGAGCGAGGTAGAGGGCGTAGAGCACGGGTGGGGCGACGCAACGGAACGGGGGATTTGGGGTTCCGGGTTGTTGGTCGCTTTCCTTTTTTTTAAGGGATTTTTGGGATTCACATCATTATAATTTTGAAAGTTTTAAAATACGTCGCTTCACTTCGTCTATTCAGGATGCGTTTAGTTCGTGAAATAAAAATTTTTGATATCACATCGAATATTTTAGGGATGTTGGAAGGGGTTTTTGGATACTAATAAAAAAAACTAATTACATAACTCGCCTGAAAACTGCGAGACGAATTTATTAAGCATAATCAATCCATCATTAGCGCATGTTACTTACTGTAGCATTTATGGCTAATCCTGGACTAATTAGTCTTAAAACATTCGTCTCACGATTTTCAACCAAACTGTACAATTAGTTTTTTTCGTCTATATTTAATACTCTATACATGTGCCGCAAGATTCGATATGATAATTTAGGGTGAAAATTTTAGGGAACTAAACCAGGCCTTAGAAAACTGCTATTATAATTCCTTCTCTTCCTGTTCATGCCATTTTCTACGCTGTATATGGACCCATTGTGAGATACTAGATGTGTACGACGTTAAGGCCCCGCGTCCTCTCCGTTAGAACAGGCCCGCCTGCGGCGGACTGCGCGCGAGCGGAGCGGCGGCCTGCGCCATCGTCCCCGGCGGCGTCCCCGTTCCCGTCCTCTCGCCCGCGCCATGGCCGAAGCCCACCCTTGCTGTGGCCATGGCCAGAGCCGAGCTTGCCCAGCGGTGTCCCCGTCCCCTCACCCGCGCCATGGCCGGAGCCGAGCTTGCCCGCCGCGCCATGGCCGGCAACTTCCTGGCGCAGCACACGGTGGACCGTGCAGTCCGAAAAGCTATCGGAGTCCGACGTCGACCGGGCCAAGGCGGAGCGGCGGCGCTCGCCCGGGCAGGCCTGCGTGCGAGGCGGAGCGGCGGCCTCCGTGAACTCGCGTCGGCGTCGTGGCCCTGCGAGAAGAACCACGCGCCTCGGTCATGCCCTTGAACACCTTCCTGCAGCGTCGTGTGGTTGGACGCCCAGCGCTCGTAGTGGTACTGTCTACTGTGGTACAGGTACCTGTCCAACGACGCCTTGGCGAGCTCATGGCGCGGAACGCCGGCGCCGCGCAACACCAGCAGCAGTAGCTCGTGCTCGCGGACGACAGGGCAGTGTCGCCGGAGGTCATTGACGCCTTGTCCATGTACGAGCTCGACGACAGCTTCGCGCGCATCTAGCAGTCGCTCCGGATCGCCGCGGACGTTGCCGAGGTCAAGCGGGAGCAGCGTTGACACAAGCTTGCGCGAGAGGCGGAGCGGTGGCGCTCGCTCCACGTCTACGGCACCGTCTTCCACGGCTGCTCCGCGTCCGTGCCGGCGACCCGCAGGAGCTGCCATTCGGCAACCTTGGCCCCAGTGACGTGTGCACGTCCTCCAACGCTAGGACGGGGATGCCGCCGGGCAAGCTCGGCTGCGGCATGGCGCGTGCGTGCTCGGTATCGAAGAGGGCGGCCATGGCACCGGCTCCGACCATGGCGCGGGCGAGGGGACGGGACGGGAACAGGGACGCCGCCACGGGCAATAGCGCAGGCCACCGCTCCGCTTGCGCGCAGTCCGCCGCGGGTGGGCCTGTTCTAACGGATAGGAAGCGGGGACTTAAGGTCGTACACGTATATGTATGCATACATGTCTGACAATGGCGGTTCTACCTCGCGACTTCCTGGTTGCTTGAGGTTCTGGTGGATGCTTTGCCACCATGGCTGGACCCTCCCGGTTGGCGATCATTGTGCGGATGTATCTCTTGTGGCAGGCACAACTTAGTTTTTGGCTCTTTTCCTCTTGTTTTCTTGTTGTGTGCGTCGTTGTCTTGGGGTTGGCGTCGGTAATCTTGGGATTACTTGCGACTCCTCTGTGTCAATTATGTGTAGGTCTATTGACCATTCTCCTCTGCTTAATGAAAAACGGGCTATATGTTCCGGTCTCGAAAAAAACAATGGGTCCATATATGGTATAAGTGTAGAGAAATGGCATGGACAAGAGAGACATGAAATTATAATAGCAATTTTCTAAATAGACGAATTATAATGATGTATTTTCAAACTTGCAAAATTGTAATGACGTGGATAAAAAAAACCTTTTTTTTAAGACCAAGAGGTCAGAACATTTTCATCAGCGGTTAAAAGATAAATGCTGACGTGACATTTTAGTTTCAATAGTAAATGAAAGATAGAGAAGAAAACAGAAGTGATTGGCAGGTAACACGAGGGAGAAATATTTGATTGGATAAATTTAATTTAGATTAATAGCAATGTTAGTTTCTACGTACAGTGTCTGTTAGCAAGTATGAAAATCATCTCACAATTTTGGGTTGGGGTTGCCCTTAGCTCCGCAAATCCCCTCAAAACTGGAAGCAAATCTGGTAGCAAAACTGCATACCTTGCATGACAGCAAGCTGATCAAATTTTTAGGCTACTATAGTTGTTAGCCCGTGCGTTGCTACGGGCATTTTAAATGAAATAGTGTGACATAGAACACCTGCAAAATATATTATTGTGGTCACAATTTCATTCAACAAAACAGGGCAAAAAGAACTACGAGTTAGGACATGTTTGATCCCTCTAATTTTTTAAGAATCTAACTTTTGAAACTAGAGAATCTGACCAGTTTTTGTCAGTTTTCTTGTGCCGGTGTTTGCCACATTCTTAAAAATCGAGAAGCTGTTGATACCCAGTTTTTACCAGTTTCTTGTGACCCAAATTACAATACATGAGGTCAGATTCTTAAAATCTAAGAGATCCAAACACCCATAATCAGTTTTTGCTCGGAATTCATATTTTAGAAACTAGCGGCAAAAACTATTTTTTAAGAATCTGAAACTGATCCAAACATGGCCTTATTCAACATGAGATGTATCTTAGCTTGATTTTCAATATAAATTCTGGTATCACGACGCTTTTGTAGTAGTGTTATATGATGAGGATCAATATGGGCATATCGATCCCTATCCTGTTCCGTCCAACGGGATAGGGAAATAATATCCAACTCTCCAAAGCATAATATTGTATCATATCCATCTATTCTTCACACCTCATTTAATCCTAACCATTTATTTATTTCCTTTTCCCTATCCCACTATGTGGGTGAGCATTTTGTAGACTGGTCCTTAGTTAAATAGAGTATCAGAGGAGGCCTTGATAACATATATACATACGCAATACATGTTCCACGATTAAAAATGTATCCTCGTTGCCCAGAAATGTTGTGATATGGCCTTAAAATTTGTAGCAATAATCCACTTTTTTAATCTATCATCTTAGGGCCTGTTTGGAACGAAGGAATCAAAACATAGGGATAGAAAAAAAACGCAGAAATAAGGTATGATGAAAAGTGAAAAACTACGGGATTTCAAAACACAGGAACAGAAAATTTAGGCTGTTTGGAACACAGAAATTTATAACATAGGAATTTATAACAGAAAATCCTCTCTTGCTGGCGTGAGACGGGCGAGTTGCCTCGGGCTTCCGCAAAGGAAGAGAAAACAAGCGATCGGACTGAATTTGATTTTTCCTGTGAAATCTCGTTGCCGCTACATTGTTTTAGAGGAAAGGGTCTGTCCGATTCCTTTGATCCAAACACCCTGCTCATCTTCCTTTCCTACGTTTTTATTTCCTTCATTTTTCCTATGGAAATCCCGTGATCCAAACGACCCCTTAAGGCCCCCTTTGGATTGAAGGAATTTTGGAGGAAAAATGAAGGATTCCAAACCGTATAGGAAATGATACTGTTCATCCCATTGGAGCGAAGGATTAAGCATAGGAGAAATGGAGGAATATTTCCTATAGTGTTGATTTCATAGGAAAAGGTATAGGAAAGAAACATCCAGCGCGTGGGATCGAGGCACTCTGTGCTTTGCTGCTGCTAATGCAATATTAGGCGGCCACACTTCCGAGTAGTACAGTTGAAACCAAGATGACAGGAATGTTGAGACAAGCTAATAGCTAATGGGTCCCGAATGTTGAGACAAGCTAATAGCTAATGGGCCCCGAATGTTGAGACAAGCTAATAGCTAATGGGCCTTCCTATTTCTACGAATTTCCAGGGTCAATCCAAACAACAACTATGGTTTTCAATCCTTTATTTTCCACCTGTAATCCTATCATATTCCTCTATTTTTTATATTGCTGTGTTTTTCAAAGCGGCCCTAAGTTGATTAATAATAAAGCTCAGTGGGCCATTCACGAACACAAATTTATTATGTGGCCAATACATGAGCGAATGGACGATTCAATTAATCAACCATATGATCGTCTGCAGCAGCTGCTGCGCTGCAGCTACAGTACCAGAAGAGAGCATTGCACCTCTCAAAAAAAAGAAGAGAGCATTGCAGCCAAGCTTGCAGCGCTGCGCAGCTACTACTCGAGATGTCAACGAAGAATTTCCCATCGGGGGTAAATGCCCCATCCCCGTCCCCACGGGGACAAATTTCCCCCGTCCCCGTCCCCATCCCCGTGAAGGCACATGGGGAGCACTTCTTCCCCATCCCCGTCCTCGCTCGGGGATTTAATCCCAGCGGGGATCCCCATCCCCGCAACACGTGAAGCACGCTCGCCATCGCCGTCGTGGACGCCATCGATGAGCACGCAGCCAGGAGCGGCCACCTCGCCCGCGGATCTGACCACCACGGTCGCAGATCCGCCTGGAGAAGCCGCTGGAGGTGCTCCTCGGCCAGATCTGCCGCCGCTGGAGGTGCTCCTCGGCCAGATCCACCGCCGAGCTCAAGGGAGAGGGAGGATCCGCCGCCGCTGGAGGTGCTCCTTGGCCAGATTCGCCGCAGAGCTCGAGGGAGAGGGAGGATCCACCGCCAGGGTACGCCATCGCCCGCACCCGCGAGAGGGAGGCAGTGCCGCCCCACGCGATGCCACCACGGGTGGGCCACCACACCGAGGATCCGCCCGGGCCCGGCCTGGATCCGCGTTGCCCCGCCATAGATCCACTCGGCCTCGGCATGGATCTACGCCGCCGAGCGCTGTGAGGGCCGCTCCGCCATGATCCGCGCCGGAGGGAGGAGAGAGGACGCCGCTACGGAGGGAGGACAGCGCCGTGAAGGAGGGAGGAGAGGGCGCGCAAGAGGGAGGGAGCAGGGAGGAGAGCGCTAGAGGGAGGGAGACTGGGAGAGGGCGCGCAAGAGGGAGTGACCGGATGGGGAGTGACCGGGTGGAGAGTGCCGTGAAGTGCGGGTGAGGGAGGGCGCGCGCCAACAGAGATGAGGAGGCGGGCGTGGAGCTGCGCGGCGTGAGTGGGGTGTTGGAGAACTAGGGTTTGGACGACGCGTTATATACCTCCGCGACTGGGCCTTTACATGGGCCGACGCCTGCTGCGTGCTTCGTGGCCTTGCGGGGCGGGTTGGCGGGGATCGGGGTCGGGGACCAGGCAACCATCCCCGTCCCCGCCATCCCCGACAGGGACAGCCTTTCTACCAAATATTTCCCCGTGGGGATTAATTTCCCCCATCCCCATCCCCTAATGGAAGAATTCCCCGCGGGGAATCGGGGATCGGATCCCCGTTGACATCTTTAGCTACTACAATACCTGTAGGGAGCAAGTGAAGCCATGGCAGCCGAACAGGCTGGAGTCGTTTCGGACGCCCCATCAAAATCCGATTGATGAACGGGAAAAACGGGCAGGCGGATTCTCTCTCGAGCTTGACCCCTCTCCTATCCGGGGCTTTTACATTTTTACTATTATTAAGATTGACGCTCATCCGATTACCACTTTTAGAATGACACTTACAATTTTACCAGATGAGAGAAGTTTGAGTTCTTCATTTACCACATTTGCGCATGTGGCAAGCCACGCCAGCCCGACACGCTGGCGCCCAGTCAGCATGGGCACGTGAAATGTCCTTGCTACCCCTTATCTGCTCCTCTCTCTCTATCTCTGACAGCCGGGTCCTGCAGCTCCCTCTCACTGCCAGGTGGGCCCTACCAGTCAGCTTTGTCTTCCACAGGTCCACGACGTCGTCGAGCGTGAGCGCGTCCTGCCCGAGCAGTGCCTGGAACGTGGACGCGGCGTACGACAGGTTGAACGCGCACGGCGTGCCGCCCCCCCCCTGGGGCACGACGGGGTGGGAACCTGCGAGCACTGCGGCGAGCCGCAGCGCACGGGGCGGTACGTGGACGACCGCGTCGGGTCGAACGATGGCGCCGGTGTCGGGACGCAGCCCGCGCAGGCGATGCACGGCACCCACGCGGCGTCGTTGCTGGGGTCGATGGCGACGAGGAGTTGCTGCGCCGGCGTGCTGAGGGGTGCTTGGGCGACGTAGCTGGAGATGCTGAGGAGTTGCCGGCCAGGCGCGATCGGCACGAACAAGCGATGCGGCCCTTTCTTGGCGGCGTCAGTGGCCAGAGTTGGCCGGGGCCCCGCCGCGAGCATGGCCACGCGCCCCGCATCGGACGCCGACTGCGCGGCGAGGGTGGCCGCCCATGCGGTGACCGGTGCCCCGGGCCTGGCGTTGGGTGGCACGGAGTGTGGAGAGCGCGCCAGGAGCAGCGTCGAGCTGCGCACAACAGTGGAAGGGCCAAGAGGCTAAACAAGAGCACAAGGAGGAGAAGGAGGACCGTCAGCCTCATCGGCGACATTGTCGTTGGTAGCTCCGAGCAAGCAGTTTCTCGTAGGATCGGAGGCTGTCTCCCATCCAGGTGCTGGATCTAGAAGACCGCGCCACGTGCGAGCTGGGTGGGGCTGGGCGGCCATGGCGACCGCAGCGAGCTCCGCGGTCGTTGGCCGTGAGAGAGCATGGCGGCACTGGGCAGTCGGCTGCGGCAAGCTCCCGTCGACGGGCACGCACGCGCCTCTCCCAGACGGGCACCGTCCACGGCGAAGGAACATGAAGCAGCGTTGGTTCGCGGTGGTGGCGTCGTGGAAGCGCTGCAGGGACAACGACCACAAGTAGTACTAGCAGGGCGTGGAGGTGGACGAGCTCGCCCACGGCCATGGCCGGCCGCGCTGCTGGGGCCGAGCTCGCCTGTGGCCATGGCTAGCCGCGCTGCCAGCGCCAACCTCACCCACGGCCAGGGCCACCAGCGCCGCCGCCAGCCGAGCTCGCCTACGCCTGGGCTGAGCTTGAGCAGCTCGTTGTCTCCATCCTCGATGACCCCAGCGTTATGCGCATCATGCGTGAGGCTGGCTTCTCCAGCACCAGTGAAGGCCGTGGAGCAGGCAGTGTGCAGCACCTTGACGAACATGAGGAGATCATCTGACGAGTGGGGCAGGCCGTGGAGCAGGAGATGTGTGCGTATGCTGGAGGTGAAAGACGAAGCTGACGAGTGGGGCCCACCTGACAGTGAGAGGGAGCTGCAGGACCCGACTGTCAGAGATGGAGAGAGAGAAGGAGGTCAGGGGCAGCAAGGACGTTTCGCGTGCCCATGCTGACTAGGCGCCAGCGTGTCGGGCTGGCGTGGCTTGCCACATGCGCAAATGTGGTAAATGAAGAACTCAAACTTCTCTCATCTGGTAAAATTGTAAATGCTATTCTAAGAGTGATAATCAGATGAGCGTCAATCTTAATAATGGTAAAAATATAAAAGCCCCCTCCTATCCATAATAGGCCCGTTGCCTCCACGCCGGCGCTGGGTCGATTCTCTCACAGATCTGGGCTGCTCCTTTTCTGGTGGAATCAGTATCTCCGCCATAGTAGATCTCATCTCCCGTTGATGTCCCCTCCAATTTGCCTCACCCTTCTTCGCAGGTGGAGACTGCGAGCGGCGGCGCCTTCTCCTTCGGTACCTTCGCGGGTGAATATCATCCACCAGGTACGCTTTTCCCTACCGTTACCTTCTCGAGCGAGACCGAAGCTATTTGTATCTGGATTTGACCCAATTATAAGCATAATATGTACAGTATTATACTGTTCCCTCACTTCCAAAATAAGTGGATATCTCACACTTATCTTTAGGTTTACCAAACATATATGAAAAAAGTATTAATGCTTATATGCCAAATAGAATCATTAGATTAATCACGGTATATATTTTCGTAATAAACCTAATTAGAGATAAATCTAATCAAACTTAAGAGTTAAGATTAGTTGACTCTTTGAATTGCGAGATATGCACTTGTTTTTGGGACAGATGGAGTATACAGTAATTTCGATTTTTTTTTTTCAAAAATATATTGGGTGTAGTTGCGTAGACCAATGTCCGTAGAGAATCTGGAGAACCACTCACCCATGGTTCTTGCGTAGCTTGAGAGATTTTGGTCATGGTGGTCAGAAGTAAGAATCCGGCGAACCATAACTTACCCCATGGTTGTTGTGTTGTTGTGTAGCTTGATTTTGGTCATGGCGGTCAGAAGTTACGAAGACTTTCCTGGACCACGGAAGGCCATGCGCACTGTTGCTTGCATCCCTGATGATGTCATCTTCAACATCCTGTCGCAGCTCCCCCCCCAAATCTGTGATCCGATGCAAGTCCGTATGCAAGGCCTGGCTCGCCATCATATCCAGCGAGCACTTCATCCGTGCTCACCTGGAGTTCGCCAGGGTGCGATCGACAACCCTTGTGGTCTCCCGCAGGTACATGGAATGACAACATGAAGGGATGGATTCCACTTGCATGGGTTTCTACAGGTACATTGGTGGCAGTAAAGTAGAGATTGTTCACAGCCAAGACATTCCAAAGGGTATTGGTTTATGGGCTACCCCATCGCATTGTGATGGTCTGATTCTCGTTTCCACGGAAAACCAAGTGACAGTCGTCTGCAATCCAGCAACAAAGGAATTTGTTAAACTTCCCAAGGGCAGTGATAGCATAACTATCATTCATAAGAGCCGGGTTGGATTTGGTTTTGATCCCTGCAGTAATAAGTACAAAGCAGCAAGATTCTTTTATGAAACGGGGAATGGGAAATCTGAAACTGTCTGCAGGTTTGAGGTACACACACTAGGCACAAGTACATGGAGGCGAACTGCTGATCCTCCGTACCCTATATTTTGGACGCCTCCAACTCATGTCCAAGGTTATCTTTACTGGAGGATAGACCTTCCACCTTCAAAACATCCCAAAGCATTTGTCAAGTTCAGTTTATCTGAAGAGATGTTCAGTTTAACTCCATATCCTCCATCCAAAGAGGCGGAGCCCATCTATTTTATAGAGTTGGAGGGTAAATTATGTTGTGCTTGCTTCACTGAGTGGTTTGAAGCGGTGGAGATTTGGACTCTCGATAATGACAAGTCACCAAAATGGACGCAGTACTGCACGGTTAGTATTCCAAAAGATATCGTTGTGGCATTGTCTACAGGTGAATTCAGATTGCCCAAAATTCTTTTCAATCAGAAGGATTTACTTCTTACACGTGAGAATAAAGTATACCAGTACAGAATTAGGACGGGGGAGGTTAAAAGGATCGTTGCAGCAGTGCATGAATTCCGTTATTATGATTCAAATGGCATTCCATGGAAGATATTTCTCGGGAGTGATTTGGCTTTTCATACTGTTAACTATACTGTGAGCTTAGTACCCATAAGTGGATACATTTAGTGTTTAAAGGTGCACACAGATACCAGTATACCACTTTGACTATCTGGGTCTAAAAGGAGATCCAGTAATTATTTGTAACCAACTAACCATTGTAGACTTTGATTAAGCTTTCTTATCTTGTTGCTTCTGATAATTACTTATGGTGGTCATGAGCCATGACAGTAATCCTTTATGTATTTTTTGTGATTATGAAATACTTTTGGCTAAATAAATCTTTGGTTTACTTTCTAAATCTTAGCTAGTTTATCTTGTATAATCGGATTGTAAACTGTGTTGTGCTTGTTTTCTATGTTGTGTGGAGTGGATTTGAGCATAGTAGGACTTTTATGTGGCACAAGATATGGTCAATTTCTATAAGAAACCAGCTGTGCTTTCGTATACCTTGAATTTGAGTTTCTGAGAAGGATTTGTGCATGGCACTTACAGCATTTGAAACAAAGAGTTACAATACATTTATATGTCCTTGGGTTCCACAAGAAATTTGTGGTGCTTTTATACTCCCCAAATTTGTATTCTGTTAGAATTGGAAATTAAAATATGCAAGTGTTTCTTAATATTTGAGGGCTTCTGATGCCATGATCTGGATAACAGTGTCTATCCTGCGTTTGTGCTGGACTTGCAAACAAGCATGCCAAAACCTTCTGAAGCACTGAGCTGACTGCTCCAGCTGTTATAGATGGCCTGATGTTTTCACAGGAATGTCTGCCAACACTCTGCAGGCTCATACTAATTTGGAAGCAGAAAATTCGCAAAGTATTGGTAGCAGTGTAAGGTCGCAGAAGGTAAGTGAGAACCATAAAGGAGGCAGTGGGAGTTGCACTTGCATGAGCTGCCTTTTGTATTTACATGTCTTTGCTGTTTTTGCCATTTTTTCCCTTAATTTTCCAGAACTTGCGACGTGTACCAATTTTCATTGCTCGTATTCTGATTCTGATATGCAGGGCATGATTATCATTGTGCGTAAACAACATCAGCAGAGGAGCACCACTATCCAGCCTCGAGGATCTAGAAATTGAAGGGACTGTTTCATTCCTTTACACTTTGGCTTATGGCTTAATGTGGAATGTATTTCTAGTTTGTACCACAATCCACCATTTTATCGCATAATTAAGACTGATGTTGCCGTAAGATTGGTAAATGCATTTTTTTTATTGCCATGTCACTTGGTTTCCGTAATGGTTTTAAGCTTCCCTGTCGGAAGATAGTTTCATTGATGAATGCAGTCATGTAAAGCACAGCGGCACCGGCATGGCCTCTGGTTGCTGCACAAAGCGATACCCATCTACTGGTAAGAGACCCAGCGGCCTCGGCAGGCTCCCGCCCTGGCCACATCACCGCTTTTACTGTGCGGCGCCTGATCTTGATCCAGGGGTGGCCAGCACCGCCGTACGCGCGCCCTGCCGTCGCTTCGCGCGCGTGCGCTGTGGCGGCGGCGGTGCTAGGAGAGATGCTGGAGAGTAGCTCGGTGCTGGTGTTGAGAGTCGCCGGCTCGATGGTCGCTGGTGAAGAGATAGGACGATGTCGTTGTTGTGATTCCTGTCTCGGATGCATAGTCTCTTGCGTGTGATTGCTGTGAATCGTGCTTCGATTGTGCCATTTCGTTGTTTCTGAAGAGGAGTGTTCCGAGTCTGACTTTATTTGTGTATTGTCGTTCAATCTTCCAAGGTGCGGTTCAGCAGGGGGGATTCTTGTGCTGAGAAAATTGAAGAAGGCATCGCCTCAGAGGTGGTCAGCTTCTTCCGGTATGCTTCTTTTGCATAGATTCATGTCTGTGACGAGCTACACTTCGTTGTAGCTCTGTATTTTATCTTTGTGCGTCCAATGACACTGACTGGGTGACGGGTTTTTCCCCCTTTTTTTGTTTACTGTGGTACAAAATCCTTTGGCTGACCATTCTGTTTGCTCTTTTTTTACACTGTACATTTCCTGCTGATTGATCTGAACTATGCTTTTGTTCTTTGTCGTTGCATATTTTGAAGGTGCGGTTCTGCGGACAGGGGTTCTTGTGCTTCTGAGATTCAGAAGAAAGACTAAGGTTCAGAGGTGCCATGCTTGTCGTGGTATGTATTGTTTTGCATAGCCATGTTTTTTATGAATGTTCCATCGTTGTTGTTTATGTTTACGTGTGCAATCTATACTGTTAAAATGAATGTGACTGACCTGGTAACGGCTTTTCATTCTGTTTTATTTCTTTGGCGTGGTTTCACATCTTTTTGCATTGCTGTTTTTGTTTATCCTTTAAAAATTGTGGTTGCAAAAAAAAGCTTTGCTTTATGTGTCATCTTATCAAAACCCGCGATGCCATAATCCCTCTTCAAATTTCAGTCACCATGGATGGGGATTGCAATCTTTTAGAGGTAGAAGAACAGTTGTACAATTTCTCTATTACCAAATACTTTGGCAATGACTCGGCAAGCAGCTAGCCATGAAGATGTTGTAGCATTTATGTCTAGGTAAATGGCATGGCAAACGGCCTGATTTTTGCATCCTGCAGGGGCAAAAAGGTAGCTGACCAGCCGGTGACGAAGCGAGCGGCCCTGCCTGTAGCAGCCTGCAGAGCAGCAAAGGTAGTAGAGCAGGGCTTGCTAGCAAGGTAATCTATTACATGGACCCACAATATCAGGGTATTTTGATTTACTTCTTTTTAAAATTTTGAACTGTATCTATGTATTGGCTTCCTTGTTTGATTCCTATTCTATAGCTTTCACAGTGAATATAACTTTGCTATTTTGGAATATGACTTTGCTTTTAGGTAATATGGGCTCTACCGACAGAACATGGAAAGAAAGTGACAATGGCAATAAACCTACTAATTAAGGAAAGATTCATTAACTTTCAAGTTTCTATTCATAGTATTTGTCCACTGTGGGTAAATGTATAGGTTCTTCAAGAATTTTGATTGCTAGAATACTATGTGGTTGCATCTATTTTCATTATGCATAAAATAGCAGTTGTCAACGGACATAGACTAAGCTACTATGAAATTGTCGTGCTAAACTAGAAAACATCTCCAACCCAAATATGCATAATGGATGTCTTTATGCTTTAGATGCAAAGATAGATATTCATATTTCTTTATTCCCTTGCAAGAAACTGAATTCTTGTTTCTCATGCATTGAAACAAAAGATATTATTGCTAGCAGGTTGTAAATGAGCAAGGATGATGCAGAGATCATTGTGTCCCTGTCAATGTATGTTTTATGGTTTTATTAAAGAGTACTGATTAGCTGGCTTCTGTTGGTAGGATACTGCATAGCTCAATTCAGTTCTTGGTATGAGGTGTTGTCAGTTTTGCACATGATGGCTATGCTGTGTTTATCTCAAGCAAATTCTCTGCTTCTTCCGAAGACAGCACTTGAGGGGTACCATGGTAAAGTATCTGATGGTCTGCAATACAAAATACATTCATCACTGCTGTAGAAATATATATTTATCTTTTTTATTGCTACAGAAGTTCATTTACAAAATTTCAGCTAGCGTGGCTCTTGTCAGTTGCTTTATGGTAATTAAACTCTATGATTCCATCCACTTTTCAGATAGCAAACGGGCTTCTGTTCAAATATTTCTCAAGGCTTCTGGGTTCTTGGAGTGTGCTATCCAACATGTCCTTTCTAGGATATCCCCAGAAATTAAATAGGTGGGTGAGGTTGCCTTCTCACTTGCACTTGCAGAAGGCTTATAATTTTGTAGTCAGTACTGTGGTTATTGTTCTTCAGCCTGTTCATTTCGGCTGGATTGCTCGTATCTGGCTTATAATTCATGGCTTGAATAGTATTTTTCTCTCAGACCAAACCAGTCAGCAGTACTTTCAGTCATGGCTTATAAGCCAATCCAGCCGAAACGAACAGGCTGCTTAACTGCCATTTCGTGTAGGAAAGTTCTTCTTGTGTGGATGGCATGTCCTTCTTCCATTGCAGGTGGATTAATTTAAACGTGCCACTAATGTAACGACATTAGTGACTTGGAATTGAAACGTGCCACTATTGTAACGACATTAGTGACGCGGGTAAACGAAGCGCATTGTTGCCCAGTTGTTGCCATGGCCAGAAAACAAAATGCTATACTAATGACAAGTTATTAGATAGTCTTCCCAACTAGACGCATCACTAGTGACGGGGGCTGTTATTAGTTATGCGTTTCGTCAAGACAAGTCACTGATATGTGGCTCTTCTTGTTGAGCTGCGTCACTGACTATGGTGGAGTCGTTAGAGACTCGTTTTGTTTATTCATCACTAACCATTGCATGCCCGACACATCTTCTATTTGCCCACGACTCGTTTATTCGCTGCTCGCCACCGTTCTACAACGCTACTCACTGAGAGAGCTGGGCTGGCTGGTCGTGGTGGACCTAGGTTCTTAAGCATGCTAATCATGTCACGTGGCATCCAAATCATCACCATAACTTAAGTTAGTTCTCCTGCGTGACGCACTAATTACATGATGACGTGGCACCAACGACATGTAGGACCCACATGCCAGTAGGGGAGACTAACTCAAGATATAGTGATTTGGACCTCACGCGACATTATTAGCAGGTTTAGGAATCTAGAAGATACCTGAAGCCTAGTTCAAGTACCAGCGGTGCATTTTACTCTTCAAGTTGTAACTTCACCTCTATCACTAGCTTGCCTCCTCAAATAATTCCTGTTTTCAGGTCAGCAACATACTATCTAATGTTGCCTCCTAGAAGCACCTCAAATAATTCCAGTTTTTAGGTCGGCAACATACTGTCTAATGTTGCCTCCTGGGAGAATTTTATTTTAAGGACATATAACTACATAGTGGCACACAAATTAAAAAGTAATCATTAGTTCATACTCTTGCGCCACCCAGGTAGCATCGACTATGGTCTCCAAGCACCTCCATCCACGCCTCACTGCCGCCAAATTAAGCAGGATGCTGGTAGCCTGACAACTGCAAGGATGGTGGCGGTGAAGCTATCTCCCTCTCCTCAAACACTGATTTCTTTTCCTCCGTTCTCACTCTTTCAATGTCACTACTACAAAGAGATGCAAGGCGAATTATCCATGACCCCACAAATATACTTAATTTTCACGGGTTATATATAATCCACAAAATTAATTTCATTGCGGGTTCACGAACAGCCCACCTAGCATCCCTACTACTACACGCTTTTCATATAGGCGGGCAATACTGCTTTTCAAAGGTGAGGTGTTCACTTGCATCTGAGTAGAAGTCTCTGTTATAGAGACGAGGAGCGTGTCCATTTCTATTAACCAAATAAAAAACAAAAAAAATGGCATGACCACTATCGAGCCTAGCACCGAGATCGCCGAACCCATAGTCCGCCTCTGCCACGCCTGTAACCTTGGTGTTGCCACGCCTCCAACCTCGCTGCCACTTGGATAGAGAGAAACCCTAGAAAGTTTTAGATCTCATTGAGCACTGCAAATTTGGTAAAGGACAGGCATGTATCTGAGTTTATTTGAAATTTCTAGAAACTAAATTCCAAATCAGAAACTTAAAGCATAAGTTTGGGCCCCTAAATGATCTCAAACAAAAAAAAAGTCATCAACTACAAAATTTTAGACATCTATGAGCTCTACAATTTTGATATAACATGTGTTTTCGACTGACTTCATTTGAAAACTTATGAATTTAATTGTTTGGCAACTATTTTTAGAAGCAGTTGACATAAGAAACCATCATATTTTAGGGGCGATTGTTATGTCAACCATCCCTGAGAATAGGTAGATTTTGAGGGCAGTTTATTAAGACATCCGTCCATGAAAAATGATTTCTAGAGTCGGTCCATAAGCTACAGTTGCAACATAACATTTATAGATACGGTTTACCATATATTAACCATATCTGAAAATAAATGAAGGTGATTGTAAAAATCATTCTTATAGTAGTATGTATTGAGATGAGATGAGTTGCTCGTAGGGCATACCTTGCCCCTTCTTATATAGTTCAGCTCGGGGGCCATGTTTCAAGGAGGATATCATACTTTAAAACCAGGATCCCTGGCATATCTTATTTGGAATCCTTCATTCTATGTACTCCACTTTCTATTCCAAATTATAAGATGTTTTTTTAGATGCATTACTTTTAATATGTATCTAAATATAGTGTATATTTAAGTGCATAACAAAAGCTACACATCTAGAAAAACCAAAACCTGTTCATTCGTACCGGCCGTCACCTGAAGTAAGAAGCTCTAACCTCCGCGTCTAGCCGTAAGCTAAAATCGGTTCCATCTCAGCCAAGCAAGCAACTGAGCAACCAACAAGGAAGAACCCCGGCCGGCGGGAATCAGCTAGGGAAAGAATCATATGGCAACTCGCACGTGCGAAGCGCAGACGACGACTGGGGACGGCCATAGACTCCCGGCCCGTAGTAAAGTCTGGCCATGAAATGAAACACCGTCGATCGCTTTTCTGCGCGACTGCATGCATGAAGGATTCCCGGCCCGTATAGAAAGAGAGAGAAACGACAGCACTAGCCACTAGCTCGTCGTCGTCTCCTACGTATAAGATCATCTGATGACTGATGAGTAGTGGTACACATGCCCGGCCATGGCCGCGCGCCCCTCCACCTCCGGCTACTCGCGCATGCATGCATGTCCAGTTAGTGCGGCACGTGTAGCTGTCGCACTTTCACGTGAGTCCAAGCGGGTGGTGAATGAAATGCAGCAGGGGGAGTCGGGGAGAGAGACAGACGACACAGGTTACGGACGCACCCGACCTTTATCACTTCACCATGGATACTACCATACAGCTAGCATGCTGGTGCGCTGATGGATGGAGTACTGGAGTGGAGTGGAGGAGGTGGCAGGCGAGATGGCCGGACGGATGATGAATGAGAGGCGCAGCAGGCAGGGAGGCAGCAGGGGGCTCAGTGTGCTGAGCAAAGTTAAAGCGAACAAAAAAACGATGCGCTTTACCCGGTCGCTGTCTCTTTCTCTGCTTGAGTGAGAACAAAAGGATTAGCATAGAGCAGTCAAAGACTGATCCAGACTCCAGAGAGTAGCGTGCAAGGTCGGACAAGGGTGTGAGAATCATGCTTGCTGCAAAAGCTTCACAAATGCATGGTTCATGGAGGCAACTAACGATGCTTTTCATTTGTTCTTGTCGATCGGCTATGATGATCGATCGGTAAACCCGAGCTAGCTAGTGATCCTGTTTATCCACCACACGTGCTCGTTGGCCGCACCACCGACCTGCACTGTGCCTGTGCGCGGCCGCTGCCAGGCGCTGCCAGTGCCAGCGCGCGCAGAGAGCGATCGAGCGACGAATTAAAACCGCACTAGCTACTTGCCAAACGCGCAGCTCGGCGGAGGCAGACGGCGGCAGACCCGGCCCACGCGCGCGTGCAGCAGCAGCAGCACCGAATGAATGAATGCGTTGGCGCGGTGCGTGGCCGGGGCAGCTAGCCTCGCGCGCACCGTCGTCTTCACGCGCGCAGGCAGACAGGCCCGTGTCCCGTGCCACCACCAGCGACCGGCGCCGGCGCGGACAGCGCCCGCGCGGCCTGCCCCCTGCGGCCCCGCTGCTTCCCCCGTACGATGGCGACGCTGGTGGCTGGTGCGAGGGGGCAAGAACCGCGTTGGAAAATGGAGCGGCCAGCGGCGTGCCGAGCGTAGACCCGGCCAAGGCCGCGCAGGCATGCACTGCCGGCCTGACCGAATGTGTGCGCCGGCGCTGCGCCCGTCGGTCGAATTGATTCGCGCGCGTACGGCCAAGCACTGCCTCTGCGTCAGGCCTGCGCCGCTGCCGCGGTGACGCCCCGTAACATTGACCCGCCCACGGGATTCCGAGCAACGGCAACAAAATTGGCGCACACATGTTAACATATTACTCCATACACTAGGTGAATTGCCACGCGTTATCGCGGAAATATAAAACTCCAACTGTAAAAGAAATCAGAACTGCATGCTGGTAACGTTGTGTGCATGAACGAATAGAAATTGTACAATGGGTTGTAAAAAATGTACCGATGCCGAGTTGCCAAAAAAAAAACTACCGATGACTTTATCCTACGGTTCAAAATTTCAGCGAAATTTTACGAAATTCTGTAATTTCGGTGGTGACCGAAAGAAAAATCCGAAATTTTGTAATACACTAATACATGTGTTATATAACTTTAGACTCAATTTTTTATTATTTATATTGCATATTTTTGTATTCAATAGATGTGTAGTCATAAATCATACTAATATTTGTTTAGATTTAAATGTTTTTTTAGAAAAAGCATACTTCATGTGCTAGTCTCTAAAAAAAATTCGCCGAAATTTCGGCCCAATTTCACGAAATTCGGTAGTTTCGGTGGTGGCCGAAAATTTTGCAATACCGAAATTGAAAACCCTGATCCTATCCCTTCACGGCTTGTTTGGTTGCGGGTAATTGAAAGCAGGAAATGGGAGTTTATTGATAGGAGTTTTGAAATCTTTTGTTGAAATCTTTTGTTTGTTTTGTAAGAATGGGAGTTTTGGTGGGAAGGGGAGAGTTTAGAGGGCCAACTCCTACTAATCAATTCCCTAAAAGAGGGGTAGTAATTGGGTGGGAATTGTGTTCTTAATAAAAGAAAATAGATCATCACCATCTATTATGATTTGCCTTTAGTTTTCCCCTCAAAAACCCCACACCAAACAAGAGATATGAATTCTCTAGTCAATTCCCTTTTTAATTTCCATCCACGAACGAAACAAAGGGATTGAGCCTAAAAGTCAATTTGCCACCTTAATTCCCTCTATCAACTTCCACCACTAATTCTCATGCCTCTTTTCCAAGTAATTGCCAAACACGCCGTCACTAAAAGCGTTCGTCCAGTCGATCGCTCAAAAAATTCCACCGCCGCCGTGGCTTCTCCTAGCGCAAGGGTGGTGGGCTCCCCTTCCATCTCTTGCGGTCTTCCCGCGCCACCCTCTTAGCGGACTAGAGGACGACATAGAAGCCTGAAACCAAGGCAGGGCGGCCAGACACAGACGTAGGGGCAGTCGGCGTGGATGCAGAGCGGCTAGGCGGAGTGACCGGCTCGGAGGGCTAGCGCCGAGGAGGACTTAGCCAGCACCGAGGCAGAGAGGGGCGACGTGGAGGTTGATTAGCCACGCGGAGAGGGCCATGACAGTGGAGGTCTCCTCTCCCCTGTCATCAGCGTCGATGAGCACGATGGAGGAGGTAAGAAAGGAAACATGCACGTATATCGGTATAGCAGTACATTGATGATAGCATACAGGCAACTATTTAAACATGAATGTAGCATGATGGTCCAGTTTCTTCTACAAGCGTTTGCAGATGTGGCCAAGGAATCGATGTGGAAATAAATTCGTTTGGTCCGCATTCACTCATGAGGATCCGAAGAGATGATGGCACCTGAGCCAAATCAAACAATTGGTCAGAGAGGGAGGGAGCAAGCGCAAGTGTTCCTTCCTTAGCAGCCAGAAACATGGAACATGGTTACGTTCCTTGTTCCAAGAATGTCCTTCCGGGAATGTGCACGTTCCCAATTCGGGAGCATTTACGTTCCCACGTTATAAAATAAAACCCCAAGTTTCCATTCCCGTTCCATGTTTTCGTTCCCTTGTGGGAACATGGCCGCTAAGAACTTCCTTCTTCAATGTGTGCAGGGCAATTGGGGTGAGACGGGTGGTTTCAAAGAGGAACAACATAATCTATGGACAGGTGAATATGATGGTGGTAAAAGGGAAAGGAAGGATACACGAACAAACTCGATTTAAAACTAGAATAGCTACGGTTCCCAGCAACAACGTCAGAAAGCTCGTTGGTATTTGTTAATGCACACAAAAAAATCTGCAAGCGCATGGATACCGCTATAGCTCTCACATGAGAGTATTCAAAGGTATCGATCTGCATGGGAATGCGAAGCAAACTAGTAACGAATCAAGAATTAGTGTCCATGGATAGAGAAGTTGAAATGTTTCTATGGGTACAGAGGAATTTCCTAAGGTTTTCCTAGATAAACAAGATAATTAAGGTTTATGTTTACTACACTTACTTGTTACTTCGGAGTAGCAGTACCTTTCCATCCCTCGAGGGAGGTGAGATAGCATTGTCGGGGGAAGGCTGCCAAAAAACTCTACAAAAGAACCAATCTGAATATGGCGGATTACAAAGACATGACAAGGTTGTCACTCGTGGGGCTACCACAACTACTCGTGGGATTGGGTGTAAACTCAGGTAAAACATTAGCTTAGACACCACGTCTACGCTTATGATTACTACTCTAGTCACAATCGATAACTAGAGGACTCGATGCGAGCGGAGGTCCTACAAGTAAAGTAAACTAAGGGCCTATTTGGTTCATAACCGTAACTTACCATGTCGCAAGGTAGGTGTGCCACAATTTCTGAGGTGTGTGTTAGGTTCAATGTGGTAACTATGGCACACCACACTTTCTTAGCACCATGTCCCATATGTAATACTGTTGGAGACAACAACAGCAGAAAACATGCCCCGTAAAAGTAAGTGGCTATCTAAACAAGAAAGTACATCTATTTTCAGGTAATAGTTCTGGAATTGCTCTTAGTACGCTAATTTGTTCATCACATGTTATTAGCTCATCAATGCGTCTAAATGGTGGCATAATTATGCTCACTAGTGACTTTAGATGGGAGGACTAACCTGAAATAAGACCAATCCATGAGGGGTCATCCTCGATGGCATGCCTCCTTTTCTTTCGGTGCCTGACTGCCTGCAAAGAGAAAAGCTGACGGGACCCAAACCATATTTATCTTAGTGCAGTGTTACTAGGCCTTGTTTAGATTGCAAATTTTTGCAATCTGGACACTGTAGCACGTTTCGTTTGTATTTGACAAACTTTGTCCGATTATGGATTAACTAGGCTCAAAAGATTCGTCTCGTGATTTACAACCAAATTGTGCAATTAGTTATTTTTTTTACCTACATTTAATACTCTATGTATACGTCCAAAAATTGATGTGATGGAGAGAGAGTGAAAAAACTTGGAATTTGGAGGTGATCTAAACAAGGCCCTACTGTCCTTGTGGAGTGTGGTCCTCTCTTTCATTGGAGAACTAGGAGTAGCGTCAAAAAGAGATGGATCATAGGTAGTGGCAGCGATGCATAGTTATTGTCTGTCTCCGTTGCGTCAACTTGCTGGTTTCACCTCCTAAAGTTCGCTGGCCCGCCATTTCTACGCAAAAAAGCCTGGGGGGCGCTACCACCGACCTATATCAAAAAGCGAAAACCAGCCAGCCCAACGTGCAGCCTGCCGCACAACAAGAGCGAATCATTGCACAGGTATATATCCTAATGCATGCAGGTGACCTAGTATATGTGCAAGTGCCAAGTGCAACCACCATATGGAGCTAGTCGCTCTACGTATACCCCTGCTGTAAACCAGAAAAGGAGGACCAAATGTGGCCGAATGAAAATGGTAAAGCTCACGATATCTTAGTATATATGGGTGGAAATTCCAAGTTTTATATATGCCGAAGAGAAGATAATGGATTAGCATGCAATGACATACATATGTGACAAAGTTCCGTGCTGTTCCTTTCTGGCATGCATGAATACACTCTGAATCATTCCAAGGGTTACATGACATGCATGTACTCCATATGTGTACAGAAAATGTCGCAGCAAAAAATAGATGTATCGATCTGTACCGGAATAGTGAACCAGCTAGAGGACAAATGCAACTGAATATCGATCATGCATGGGCACACTGAACTGGTAGCAGGACCACAAGAGAGCGCCCCACGAGCTTACATGTTCGGAAAGCATGGCCGCCCGCCTTGTTGCTTGAACACCACCACTCTGCACACATGCCGGCCATCACCATTCATTCACGTACCCAGGCCACCGTCGTCCGGTCCGTGACAGATATATAAAACATACAAATGCCATCAGGACAACAGATATAGTTCACAAAAGATGAGGTTCGATCGACATGCAATATTGATAATTGAACAGGAGTACTATACCATGCATAGTAGTAGTAGTACTATATATGTCTCAAGTGTTTTCTGAAAGCTTGCTTAGGTCGATTGACCTTTATGGGAAGCCAAGTATGGCCTGGACGATCGACATCTCCTTTGGGCTTTGGCAGGATCTCTCGAGAATAAAGCCAACAAAGAGAGACGATCTCGGTGTGCGCCGCTGCCCTTCCCTGCGCCAACCCCGATCGTCTCCAAACAATCATTAGCGCTTGTGCGCGCGTGAAGGAATCATGGACGGCGACGACCTTTTCCTCCTCCCCTGCGCATTATTAGCTGAGCTGATCACAGCTGAGATTGAGGCCCGCATGTGTGGATGATGCAGCCCTGCCGCAAAGAGATGGGTATACTTTCTTAGTACTCTTCTCTTCTCACTCGCCCATCACCGCCCCCATCCGCAATAAACAAGGCCGGCGTGGCGCGTACGGACGCGCAGCCGCCATGAGACCATGCACATGTCCGGCCAAAGCTTCTCGCTGAATCTTTATGGAGTGGTGCTGGTAGGAAGCGACGCTGCTTTTTTGTGTGTTTGTGCATATATTCTCCTTTCGTCCATGGATGCATCGATCGATCCACTGCCGTGCTGCTGCTGCCCTTTTCGTACTGCTAAAAGCGATCTACTACTATCTGCAAAGACGATGTGGGCGTCAGGTTGCATCGGCGTCTCGGCGATCGCAAAATCGAGCTGCCCATGATTCGCACACATGCATGCACGTACGGTACTTGCTTGTATATAGAATATATATATTATGTTTGGTGTGATGGGACAAAAAAAAATAACATGCAGCCAGCACTACTACACAAATCTTAATAGAGGTGGACGAAATAGATTAATGGAGGCGGGTATTGCAACCACCTTCAATCAAAAGTCACCGTTAATAGAGGAACTACAGATGCGGTTCCTTTGCCCGCCTCGGTTAATCGATTAACGGAGGCGGGCGCTTTAGAATACCCACCTCGGTTAATCGGTAAAAAAAAACAAAAAAATCCACGAGCCCACCGGCGAGCTCGTTTCCGAGCCTGCTGGCAAGCCCGTTGCCAGCCCAATTGCTGGATCTGGCCTCACCGACCTCCGTCGTGGATCTAGACCGCCGCCGTCGCCGGATCAAGGCGCATCCGACCTCCTCCTCGCCAGATTCGGGCGCGGACGGCCTCCTCCATGCCGGATCCAGAGCATGCACCTCCACACCGCCGTCGGATCCTCAGCCCTGGGAGAAAGAGAGAGTGAGGGAGAGAGGAGAGATGGAGAGCGAGGGAGAGAAGAGCGGATCCATCAGTTGCCCGTGTCGAAGAGCGGATCGAGGCCGGATCTACGCCACCGTTGAAGGATCCACGCCCGCTGGATCTAGAGGATCCACGCGCGAGCTGGTGGCCGCCTCGGGCCACCATGCCGCCGCCGCCGTTGCTAGGCGCACGCGAGCGGGTAGCCGCGCCCCAACCAGATCTGTCGGTTGTGCGACGAGGGAGGGAGGAGAGGCGTGCCGCCGCCGCCGCCCCGTGCCCCATGCGCCGCCGCCGCCGGTGGGGGTTGCCCCACGCGCCACGAGAAAGGAAGAGGGTGGCCGGAGTGGAGACGGAGTGGGAGGCCAGAGTGGAGAGGGAGGACGGAGTGGAGAGGGAGAGGGAGGCGAGCGTCTCCGAGAGGGAGAGGGAGGCGCGGCTCGGTCTCGCGAGGCCACACCGCCAGCTCGGTGGGAGGGAGGCGGTGAGACAGAAAGAAGGAGAAGTGAAGAAACCATAATGTCTTTCTATTTATACTTGAAGTCGAAAATCGGGCCGTGATGGGTTGTTGGGCCTCGGTCTTTTCGGAGGCGGGCTTTATATATAGCATGCCTGCCTCCAAAAATAAATTTACGGAGGCGAGTATTTTAAGACGACCGCCTAAAAAAATAGACCATTTTTGGTGGCGGTTGCCTTAAGACGACCGTCTCCGTAAATCTATTTTGGGAGCCCGCCTTGGTAAATAAAAAGTATCCGCCTCCGTTAATTGTAGGCATTAACTGAGGTGGTTGGATTGTGTGACCGTCTCCCCTAATAAAAGAGCACCGTCTTGCAAAATTATTTGTGCAGTAGTATAGGCTGGCTTTGTTTCCTTGTTTCTTTTGTGAAGACTCGATAATCCTACGTCTGACTCAGTGAACCAAAATGTACCATGCATTTATGTGAACTAGCTCATCCACCTATTATAGGTAAGTAGCACAATATTTGTGCAACCATTCGACGACCGTACGAAGTTTGAGGTGTGTAAATGTTTTGATAGTACGTACGCCACCATATGGTCGGATCGAGCATGCATGTTAGCATGTACACGGACTGCTGCACGCTGCCAATCTGCCATGCGCGCGTTTGCTGCTCTGTACATTACTTGTCTGCAAGAGGCCGGCCAGAGCTCGACTGCTCGAGAGCTACGGCCGACGTGTACTGTACGAGAGTGCGTGGCACCGTGCTGGTGCAAGCGCCGCAGCTATGCACTAGCTAGTAGCTACTACTGGCTCGGTTTGCATGCATGCAACAGGCATGTGCCGTGAGACCCACAGCGGTTGTCTTATATATGCCCATCACATATCGTGCATACGCAACGGCTGCTCCGTACGCTCTGCTATTTGTCCGGCGTCCGCGCTGATCATCGGTCGACGTGCACCAAGTAGAAAATGATTTTTAACGACGGTTTGATTTTTTTAGTGGCGGCTGGTGATGGAGCTGTTCTTACAGTGATGTGCTCGGGTGGCCAGACATCAGTCGCCCCTACAAATGAAACAGCAGGGGCGGCTGGTATTATGAGCCGCCCCTACAAATGGGGTCTGATTTGTAGGGGCGGCTCAATCACCAGCCGCCCCTGGAAATGGTATTTATAGGGGCGGCTGGTGATTGAGCTGCCCTTAAAAATGGCCCCGTATTTATAGCTCCGATTCGTAGGGGCGGCTCAATCACCAGCCGTCCCTACAAATGCCCCTCATATAAAACAGATGCAACACCTTCTTCCTTCTCGAGTCACTCACTCCAACCCATAAAAGAAAGGTGGGAAGGCCTTGGGCACATCCTAAAAATTGCTCTACTAAGGGGGAAGGTTTTGATCTTAAATTCTTTGGTGGAGAGGTTGTAGAGTGTAAGAAAATGCTATTCCACACTTTTTTTTGAAGTTTTAATGGTTAGTTAGTAAGTAATTAGAGTTTTGTTTTTCTCTCTCTTCTATATTGCTTGAGCTATTTATGAGCAAATTAGACCCAACTTTTAAATATACTAGGGTAAATTAGGAAGAAGAACAAGATCATACCCTTATTTGGTCCATGTTTTTTGATTTCAGTGAACAATTAGTTAGTTTTATGGATGTTTCATGTGCATGTGATCTAGATCTAGGGTTTGGTTTTTTTTATTAATTTCGTTTTTGTAAATTTATGTTTGATAAAATTAGACTAGGGTTTGTATGAAAGATATTGAGTAAAGTATAATTATTGCTAATTGTTGTCTTTGAAATTGTTTATTGTAATCAATAAATATATATTTTAATTATTTATGGATAAATGGGCCATTAATTAATTTTCCTCTACCATGGTGTGTTTGTATGCTTCATGTAATTATATTAGATTTATATTCATATATATCTGAAGTATATACACTTATTCTCAAATAATTATTACTTTGATTCATTTTTATATATATCTGAATAAGTAGTCCTTTAATGTTTGTTTTGTTGTTGTTGTAAAAGATGGAGTACATGAACTCTTGGATGTATGGTTCGTTAAGGTTCAAGGCAGGTTTCCGTGAAGAGGTGGATAAATTTATTGAAGCCGCAACGAAGCATGCAACGACATTGAAAGGGAATAAGGATACAATTATTTGTCCCTGTAAAGATTGCAAGAACCTTATGGCATGGACAGATGTGACTATCATCAGATCACATTTGATTATGCGAGGATTTGTTGAGGACTGCACAGTGTGGATTCATCATGGTGAAACGGTTATTGTTAACGACGAGGATGAGGAGGAATACAACGACGAAACCATAGAATCCCTGTCCCAATATTCAGCAGAGTTTGATGCACGAATGGATTTCGAGTTTGGTAATGAACAAGGTGGTGATGCTGGTGGTTGGGATGGTAACGATGAAGGTGGTGCCAATAATAATGGTGAAGCATGTGTCGGAGATAAAGATGATTTAGAGGACATGATTCGAACCCTTGGACCAGAGATTTTACTAAATAGCCCAAAAAGTCTAGAAAATTTGGAAAGAGTGACAAAAGCATCGAAGGAGACTATGTATGGTGTTGAAAAGGGCTGTCCGACACATTGGACATTGCTACGTTTCGTGCTTGAGTTGCTCATCCTAAAGGCTAAGTACGGCTGGTCAGACTGTAGTTTCAATGATATATTGCATCTCCTATCATGGGTGCTGCCACAACCAAACTCAGTTCCCGCCAACACATACCAAGCTAAGAAGGTCATAAGTCCATTGACAATGGGGGTTGAAAAAATACATGCATGCCCCAACCACTGTATACTTTTTCATGGCGAAACGTTCAAGTCACTGGATAAATGTCCCCGGTGTGGGGCAAGCCGGTACAAGAACAATGACCTTTACGGTGGGGACGAACCCTCCACAGGGAAAAAGAGGAATAAGAAGGGTACAAAAAAGGTGGTACAAGAATCTCAGCCCCCAGAGGACACTCCATTAGGCAACGATGCAAAGTAGAGAAGAATTCCTGCCCTGGTAATGTGGTACCTACTAGTGACCGACCGTTTGAGACGTATGTTCCTAAGCCCTAAAGAAGCCGCACTCATGACATGGTGGGATGATGAGCGCAAGGTGGATGATGATAAGATTGCACACCCGGCTGATTGTAGTCAGTGGCAAAGGTTTGATGAGAAGCACAAAGAATTCAGCGATGACCCAAGGAATGTACGGTTTGGCCTCAGCACCGATGGAATGAATCCCTTCATTGAGAGGATGAGCAACCACAGCATATGGCTAGTGATCTTGACCATGTACAACATCCCAACATGGTTGTGTCAGAAGAGAAAGTACCTTCTCCTCACTATTCTTATTTCTAGCCCTAAACAACCAGGCATTGATATAGACGTGTTTCTTGAGCCCTTGATGCAAGAAATGGAGAGGCTATGGAGACCTAGGGAGCAGATGTACGATGCGTTCCAAAAGGAGGACTTCATATGTAGAGCAATAATATTTGTTACTACCAATGATTACCCCGCGCTGTTTGCTTTGTCTGGATAGATCAAAGGAAAGATGGGATGCTTGGTTTGCTTGGATGGTACTACATGGGGTGTACCTGGATGCATCCAAGAAGATAGTTTACCTAAGAAACTGGTGCTTCTTAAAGACAAGTCACAAGTACCACAGCAAATTGTTCTTTAGATTTTATGACAACACCCCAGAGATTGAACCCCCTCCGGAGAGACATCATAACGGAGAACATGTGTACAGAATGGTGAAAAACATATGCGTCGTCTATGGAAAGAAGAATTCGGATGGGACGAATATAGATAGAAGCACACCTCATGTCGAAGGTGTACCTTTCAAGAAACAATCGATCTTCTTTCAGTATCTGCCTTATTGACCAGACTTGGAGGTCCTCCATGCCATTGATGCTATGCACATGCAGAAGAATGTCTTTGAGAGTCTCATTGCTACCTTGATGGACACAGGCAAGTCAAAGGATGGTCTGAAAGCACAGAAAGACATGGTGCAGCTAAACATGATGCCACAGCTTCACCCGGTACCTGAGGCTAATGAAAAATACACTCTGCCCATGGCGTGCTTCAACCTAACACCAGACAAGAAGAGAGCTATATGCACTTTCTTGAGGGGGATCAAAATCCTGACTGGGTTTTCAGCAAATGTGAAGAAGCTAGTGTCGATGAAGGACTTGTCAATAACACACTGTAAGGCTCACGATTGCCATGTGATGCTGATAGTGTTTCTACCTATTGCAATCAGGGCTATAAAGCCAGAGTTCTTGAAAATATCCATCACCCACATGTGCTACTTCTTTTCGAAGATCTCACACAAGACGATTGGCAAGGAAGAGCTGAGTGACCTACATGAATTTGTGGTGGAGACACAAAACCAACTGGAGATGTGTTTACCTCCTGCTTTTTTTGATATAATGCCACATCTCATGATTCACATGGTTTATCAGATACAGGCACTTGACCCTTGCTACTTGCATGAAATGTGGTCCTATGAGCGGTTCATGTCAGTTTTAAGTCGATACGTGCATAATTGAGCATACCCAGAGGGCTCCATGATAGAGGGTTACAGTACTGAAGAAGTCATCGAGTGCTGTCAAGAGTACCTAAAAGTACATAAAGGGATTGGTAAACCTAATTCTCATCACAAGGGTAGGCTGGCTGGGAAGGGCACCAATGGTAGAAAAGTGTTCATCGACCATGATTACAAAGAGGTGAGTCGGGCGCATTACAGTGTCTTGTAGAGTACACAACTGATGCAACCGTATATTGATGAACACTTAGCTATCATTATGGCATAGAGAAATGGCCGTTCGGATGATTGGGTCATGAAACAGCACAAGCAACGACTAACTACATGGTTGAAGGACCAAAACATACCACCTGGAGAAACCATAAACTCTATTACCATCAGTAGGTTGGCGGAGGGGCCATTGAGACAAGTGACATCTTGAAATACTTATGACATCAATGGGTACACGTACTATACCCACGCAAAGGATGGTAAATATGTGAACCAAAATAGTGGCGTTCGAATAGAGGCTCTCAATGGATTAGGGCAAAAGATCCAATACTTTGGCATCATTGAAGAGCTAGATATGTGAACTTGACTATGGAAGGGATACAATGGTGGCCCTGTTTCGATGCCGTTGGATCAAACAACACCAACTGAACGAGATCGGATTGAGAGTCCTGGACCTCGAGAATCTAGGCTACCAAGATGACCCTTGGGTGCTCGCTTCACGTGTCGCATAAGTTTTTTATATGTCTGACCCACAAAGTAACCTCCCTCTGAAGAAGAAGACAAAGCACGTGGTTACCTCCAGGAAACAACACATTATTGGAGTTGATGGCGTGGACGATGTTGAAGCTTACAATAACTACGATGAGATGCCGCTATTCACAGACTTTCCTAAGAAGATCAGTGTTGTTGAAAAGAACCTCCCCAAAGACATAATGCCATGGGAACGAAAAGGTGTCAAGGGGAAAGTCGTTACAGCGGGCTAGCTAGTTGTTGAACATGGAGTGTTTGTGTAAGTGTGTGTTTGTAAGACTTCATTTATTTTTGTATGTGTGCAAGACTATATATTTATGTACGTGTGTAAGACTACATATTTTGTATGTGTGTGAGACTACATTTTATGCATGTGTGTGAGACTACCCTTTGCAACATCCAGATGACTCTATTTGAACATCCACTCTATTTTCATATATTACAACATTTTCATTTTATTTCATTTAATGTCATAAAATTGTAGTCGAAGTTTTAAAATTCAAATTTTTAATTTTTGTTTTCTATATTGTTTTGACAATAATTGTTTATATATATATATATATTCATATATAGAATAATACAAAATATTATATTTGTGCATATACACAATTTTTTTATATTACTTTGTGTTTTTATGATATAAAAAATATAGAATTTATAATTTAAAAAATAGAAACTATTTGTAGAGGCGGTTGGATCAGGAACCGCCCCGACAAATATATTTGTAGGGGCGGCTGGATTAGGAACCGCCCCTACAAATGTATTTCTAGGGGCGACTAGATCAGGAACCGCCCCTAGAAATAGGAGGGAGTATTAATAGGACGGCGCACGGGAGTGATGTCGTTTGGGCGCTGTCTTCTTCCACCGACGACGCCGTCAGGCTGCCCGCGCGCCTAGGGTTTCTACCCCCGCCCCCGCTGCCGGTCCCATGCCCGCGCCCACCCACACCCGGCCCCCGGCGCCCGCCCCTGCGCGCCTAGGGTTTCCGCCACTGGCCACGCTGCCGATCCCGTGCCTGGACCCGGCCCCCGGCGCCTGCCCCTACGCGCCTAGGGTTTCCGCCGCCGGCCACGCCGCCGGTCCCGCGCCCGCACCCGGCCCCCGGCGCCCGCCCCTGCACACCTAGGGTTTCCACCGCTGGCCACGCCGCCGGTCCCGAGCCCGCAACCGGCCCTAGGCACCCGCCCCTGCACGCCAAGGGTTTCCGCCGCCGGCCACGCCGTCGGTCCCGCACCCGGCCCCAGGCGCCCGGCCCCCGGCGTCCCGCCCCCGCACGCCGACGATGCATGCTCCCAGCGCCCCACGCCTGGCCCCCTGCCCCCGCGCACCGACGACACATGTATGTTCCTCCTCTCCCTTTCTCTGCTGTCCATCCCCATCTTGAACAGAGGCTGAAGAATCCTCGCAATTCTATTTGCTCTTCTTAATTATATTGCTTATGCAATTCTATGCCTTCACCTTCAGACTTGTCGTAAGATTAGTATGCTTGTGTTTGCTTCAATTAGTATGAGATTTGTCGTAAGTCCAGAACTAAAGGGAATGAAATTGAACATGATATAAGCAGTTTCAAAAATTAGTATGCTTGTGTTTGCAGGATTAGAAATTAAGAGTGGCGGTTTCAAAAATGAGTATGCTTGTGTTTGCAGGATTAGAAATTAAGAGTTTGCAGGATTGTGTTGGGTGAGCACGAGTGGCTCGTGATGTCTTCGCTTGCGTCATGATAATAGGGATATTCTTTGTACTGATATTTAGTAGTAACATTTGCTAACAAAATATTCGACTACATCTAAACAAATGTTTTCATTATTGGTATAAACTTTAAACCAATACTTTATAATAACATAATAAAATTTCTCTCTTAGTAATTAGAGAAATGGTTAGTAATAAAGCTAACTAGTGGCTAGAAGATACCGCTGTCTATAATAACCAATCTAATAGCTCATTCATATAATACTTTTCAATTGAAATATCTGACCACATCATTCTATCATAGAGATTCCTTTATATTTTGGAGCCTATGATGAATTACCTCTGGTCCGATTTCTAAGGGAACTCCCAACCATGAAAGATGAAACTAGTTATATGTTCAATAATCAGGATTTAAACTAAGGAAAAGATGATGTGTCACTGCAATTAAAGAAGATAGATGAGGAAATAGTTTCTTAGATAAAAACCAAGACATGAGGAGATGAGATAGATAGATGATATATAGAAGACATGTGATTAGCTAAAAAATTTATTCTATAAAAACTATTATAAATTAATAGACAGAGAAATTATATGTGGTTTTTAGCATATATGTGGTTCAATAGGCAGAGTATATATTTTTTTCTTGAAACTGTTGCACGCCTTAGAAAATACTAGTATACCGGAAGGGAGTAGCTAGTTTGTAAGTTTACCGTCTGTTTTGTTTTTCCTCTTTTCTAATCATTCTTCATCTCACTAAACATCTGAGATGGCATCTTTTATATAGCTTTTTTAGATTAACCTATCATACTTGCTTTTATACATCTGTGTCTATTTGTCTGAACACTTTACATAGGTGCCCTAAGGGCGTCCCCAGTGATGTTGACGACATAGGCAGCTGATGTGGAACAGAGAGAAAAATAGAATGATTATTATTTATATATTCTGTCTCATGCTTGATTATTCTTGCTGAACATAGAGAAAAATAGAATGATTATTATTTATACTTAACATGATATAAGTTTTTTTTAGAGTGGAAGTTTCAAAAATTTAGGTATCGGGATATCAATTTGTCAATGGATTAGAAATTAAGAATGCAGTTTGCAGGATTTTTTTTACATGGTGCTAGTGATGAACATGAAATTTCTAGCAGCAAGTACACATGTTATTTCTTATTTGCGTTTTGTTCTATGTTTTGTGTTTGGTTTTGATTGGGCTCCATGGCACTTACACTGCATACTTTCAACTGTCTTGATGCTTACTACTTTTAGCACATGCCACTCTGTAACTGTCATGCTTACTACTTTTAGCACATGCCAGTGGTTGTCACTGTCTTGATGCTTACTAGCAGTGGTTGTCACTGTCTTGATGCTTACTAGCAGTGGTCGTCAATATCAAATCCTTAGTACTACTGCTACTAATACTTAACTACTACTTAAGCTGTCCTTCCTACTAGTTTGTACTCTTACTCTTACTCTTACTACTACTTCACTACTCTTACTCGTACTACTCTTTATACTACTACTACTACTCTACTCCTACTCCTATACTAACTGCTGCTGCTACTCTATACTACTACTACTCTCTATACTACTACTACTGCTCTACTCCTACTCCTATACTAACTGCTGCTGCTACTCTATACTACTACTACTCTCTATACTACTACTACTACTCTACTCCTACTCCTATACTAACTGTTGCTGCTACTCTATACTACTTAACTGCTACTGCTACTCTATACTACTACTTCACTACTCTTACTCGTACTACTCTCTATACTACTACTACTGCTCTACTCCTACTCCTATACTAACTACTGTTGCTACTCTATACTACTACTACACTCTATACTACTACTACTGCTCTACTCCTACTCCTATACTAACTGCTGCTGCTTTTTTACTACTACTACTACTGCTCTACTCTACTACTTTTACTACTACTCCTCTACTCTACTCTACTATCTCTACTACTCTCTACTTTTCTATACTATTACTACTACATAACTACTGCCACTGCTCTATACTACTACTACTCTATACTACTTAACTGCTGCTGCTACTCTATACTACTACTTAACTAATACTTAAGTTGTCCTTGCTACTACTTTATACTCTTACTCTTACTACTACTTCACTACTCTTACATACTACTACTCCACTGCTCTTACTACTCCTACTACTCCTCCTCTTACTACTCCTACTACTCCTCCTCTTACTACTCCTACTACTCGTCTTACTACTTGCTACTCCTAAGTGGCTGCTGTTGCTTTTTTACTACTACTACTACTGCTCTACTCTACTACTTTTACTACTACTCCTCTACTCTACTCTACTATCTCTACTACTCTCTACTTTTCTATACTATTACTACTACATAACTACTGCCACTGCTCTATACTACTACTACTCTGTACTACTTAACTGTTGCGGCTACTCTATACTACTACTTAACTAATACTTAAGTTGTCCTTGCTACTACTTTATACTCTTACTCTTACTACTACTTCACTACTCTTACACTACTACTCTTACTACTACTCCACTGCTCTTACTACTCCTACTACTACTCCTCTTACTACTCCTACTACTCGTCTTACTACTTGCTACTCCTAAGTGGCTGCTATTGCTTTTTTCGCTAAATCTCCCAGGACTCGCCTAGGACTTGTTGTCCTGTCTTTTGCCATCAGCTGTTGCACTATGTTTGCTAAGCAGCTGTTGGTTTTTTTGCCAAATCTCCCCTCTCCTCTCCTCTCCTCTCCTCTTCTTTGTTTTGCTGATGATGAAATTATCCAAATCCATACATTATATGGAATATGAGCTAATGATCAAGAACTTGTGAGGAACTTGACATCATTAGCAGCCGCCCCTACATTACCTTCTCCTCTCTTCTCTGTTATGATGCTTTGATGCTCCAAGTTCAAGATCAGATGATGATTGACATGTTTCTGAGGCCTCTACTATTGTTACTACTAGTTTTTTTATATATTGTTGTTTTATAGGACTACTTTGGTTTATATCCCTTTTTTATTTCTTATACCTTCTCACGTACCTAAAGCACACTTTCTTGCATCTTTTAGAACAAAGCGTGAAATAATGTCACGGACAACAGATAGTGCAGCTCGATGCCCTGAGCATGATGAGCAGCCAACCCTTAAGGAGCAAGCACTAGAGGACCAGCTTACTCAGGAATAGTTCGATAATGAGGTAGAAAAGGATCTAGAAGTGATGCTTACTCAGGAGGAGTGTGACAAGGAGGAAGGCCCTGAAGGAGAGGCTGCTGAAGGCGAAGAAGAAGAGGATGATGAGTCAGAAGAGGGATATGAAAGTCCCGAGGATCCTTTCCCACCTAAAGCAAGAAGGAGGCCAACGGAGGAAGATTTGGATAAGGATTTTGACCCGAACGAGGAGGTAGGGAAGAAGCCTTAGCTTGTAAATTTTGCTAAAGCTTTGGCTATGTTACCTCTGCTAACACTTTGACCTGTCCTATATACAGGTCCCTCCTAAAATTCAGAAAAGATGACGTCGACATCCATGACATCTTGCTGGACAAGACAGAGTAGAGGAAAGGAGAGCAGAGGCAATAGCCCTAGAGATGGATCACGATGCCTCTGCTCCACAAACTCAAGACACAACCATAACTACCAAGCCTAAGAGGAAACAAGGGGATAGAAAAGGAAATCTATATCTAGATAAGGCTTGCTATGTGATAACGGAGGTCGGGCCAGCAGGGGAGATCCTTGAGCCGAAGGAATTAAGAGGACAATTCCATAATGCGATTGGGGCCCCAGTAAGATATAAATTGAACCCAGCAATCCCTAACTAGAAAGAGGTACCAGAGAACATAAAGAATGCACTATGGGATAGGCAACTGAAGGTCAATTTTAGATTTCTAGAGGGTAAGCAAGAATTGGTAAAAAAATGCTATCAGGATGATGGGAGAGTCATTCCGACATTGGAGGTCGGAGCTCAACATGAAGTATATCCAAAAGGGGTTAACTCCCTTCAATGAGTTCGGCAAAATAACTCCTAGTCAATGGGAGGAGCTCATGGCTCAGAAGACTTCACCGGAGGCATTGGAGCTCAGTGCCCGTAACACCGAGCTGGCGAAGAGGAACAAACACCACCACCATCTAGGCCCCGGTGGCTACTATGCCAAGGAAGAGCAGTTTAGGAAGATGGATGAAGAGGCCGCAGCTACTGGGAATATCGATGTGATGAACTTGAAGGTACGCTCAAGGAACTGGATATATGCGAGGAGTACAGAACCATCCGGTAGTAATCTTAAGTTTGATATGCCAAAGACCCAAGAGGCGGTATCAAGGATACTGAAATATGCTGAAGACAAAGAGACGGGCCCATTCAATCCTTCCAGAGAGAGGGACGAGCTTAGCCTTGGCTTGGGAAACAAGGAGCACATAGGCCACACCAGGGGGCTAGGGAAAAGGATGACCTGGAAGCAACAATTCGAAGAGGATAGGCACATGTACAAGAAACATGGCTGAGACCGAGAGACTAGTCTTGAGCTCCAAGTGAAGCCTCTAGTTGCGAAGGCGTTGGAGGAGCAAGGACTATCTATGGAGCCACGGATATTAGTGACGCTGCCGAGAGAACTGGCATTAGTTGGTAGCCCTCCGAAAGTTCTTAGCAGCCAAGGTTCCACTACAGCCACAACCCAGTCGATCACATATAGAAACCAACTAGTTGCACCTTGGTGTTTCTCAGTGGCCGGCAGAACACTGTGATGGAGGTGGCAACGAGTGTGGCACATCCCCCCGGTGGCTTACACCACAATAATAAGATACCGCTGGACTACACTAGGGTCGAGGTGCATACAGTGAAGCCTGAGTTCATGCAGTGGAGGATAGACTACGCAACTCTCGAGGGGCTGGTGTTACTCGGAGATGTTATGGGGTAGTTCATCCTCTGGCACAAATGGGACATTATATTGACTGCTTCTTCGCCGCCTCCCCCTCTCCTAAATTTGGAGCGAGTTGTTGAGGCCGGGGAGATATTTTCACCGTCTCATGACCCCCACATTCCTGAGATGCCACATTCTTCCCCGCCTCCTATCGAGCATGTGCCTAATGAGATGCCACAACCTTCTCCAGCTCGTACCGAGCAAGTGCATCATGAGATGCCATAGTCTTCTCAACAAGCACAACCGATACATGAACAACAAGTGCCTCCTAAAGAAGGTGATGCACAAGAAGATGAGGACATGCCTAAATGGGAACTCCGAAAGAAGATTCCAATCAACATAAGGCCAGTTTATGTTCCGATCAAAGACGTCTCGTTGGTGTCCAAGTGGTATTCCCATGACCAGTTCAAGCCTGAGAACCAAGTTAAAAAAGTCCCATCACGGGGTTCTGAGGAGGCCGTCAGTAGCAAACTCCACCAAATTGCAAAGCAGTATCCAAATGTTGATGCCATCGAATGGTCAAAGGATTGCCCGAAAACATATGAAAGAGGCAAGCCCTTCCTACCAAACTGGGACATCCAGCACCTACCACTTGGAATGAGAAGGTTCCATGATTGGTACTTGCGTGTTCTCCCAACGAGCATAGATATCATACAAGCATGCTTTCCCACCGGCACATTTGGAAGCCCAGTCGGGAAAATTGTCTTTGACTTCAATGACATGCACACATGCTTTCACCTGGGAGAAATGGAGATGAATCTAATTCGTACATGGTGCCTATAAGTCCTTGTCCTCCCAATATGATATGAATGTAATCTTTGAATTTTGTTGTAACTAACTCATGCCGTGATTTGTAGAATGCAAGTGCACTTTGTCAAACAAATGTCAAGTGTGAAAGCCGGGTATGTAGACCCTCAAGCTATAGCCCAAACAAATTTTAATTACCCTAAATGGTGGACACTGGATACCAAAGAGCTAGCAGCTGCAAAGACTCTTCGAGAGAAAGAGCACATCCATAGTGCAAAGCTAAGGGAAGAGTCCCTTAAGGTTGCGGCATACATTGCCTTGGCTTTCAAAAATCTCCAACACCACTCTACTATATGGCTACCATACAACTTCGAGTAAGCTCAACTCTATACTTAAAGCTTTGTTCGATATATTTTATTCGATGCAAAAGGGCTTATCTAGTTCTATGATTAAATCCATGCAGCAACCACTGGATTTGTATAGCCATTGATGCCGGGAGGAGCATGGCATGGGTCTTTGATTCATTAGATAAGGACATGGTGACATACAAAGACTTCATATCAAATCTCAAGACGTATACATATCGACAATCCTCATTAGCTTATATGTTTGTATACATACTTGTAACGTTCACTTTTGGATACTAACAAGTTGTATTTGCTAAAATAATTCGAATAGGGCATTTAGGTTCTATGTCACTAATCATCATGGAAGGCATGATCCAGCAAGGAAGGAAAAGCTAGCTATAAAAACACTATGTGCGGTAAGTGTAACTTACTTCTTTAGTACTCTGTTACATGGCTATCAAAAACATTACTTAACATTTTCATATGCAAAACACACAGTGCCCCAAGCAGAAGCCTGGGAGTGTACATTGTGGATACTATATATGTTCTATAATGGGTAACACCGGTGCCTACAGGAGACACCCCTTAAGGGTAAGTTTGAACCTCTTCACTCGTAGTATAAAAACTTCGTAAATGGTATGAAATACTAAACCGAAACATGTTTTCTTGTAGTGGAGAGAAGAGAAAGGAATGAAAAGAGACCCATACAAGGATGACCAACTCTTAGAGCTCGTCAGCGACCTTTGCAACTTCATATTGGACCAGATTGTACATGTCAGAGGCGCCTACCATGACCGAGAGTCTGAGTTAGGTACAAATCCTCAGTACCAACACCTTTGTGAGACTAAAAGGCTAGCTCTATGATGTTGATAACAATGTGTATGGAATTTGTATATTTAATGATGGATTGTATATATTCTTGTGAATTGGACTTGTAATTGTAGTTTATAGAATACTCTTATGCTTGTAGTCGCGGTCTCGGGGTGTTCGGCAACGCGAACGCGGTTCGGAATGTTGGTCACGGGGCGTTCGGCAACGTGAATGCAGTTCGGAATGTTTTTCGTGGGGCGTTTGGCAACACAAACATGGTTCGGAACGTTGGTCGTGGGACGTTCGGCAACGCGATTTTGAATTGTAAATTTGAAATTTTTTTGCAGGAAAACATACTATAGGGGCGGTTCTAGATTGAACCGCCCCTACAAATACCTGTTTGTAGCCCTACAAATTGATTTGTAGTGGCAGCCTGGGAACCGCCCCTACAAATGCATGATTTGTAGAGACCCTTGCGTAGGAGCGGCTGGACAAACCGCCCCTACAAAGGGTTACCAGTCGCCCCTAGAGATGCTTTTTGTAGTAGTGGTGTACAAGCAAAGCATGCATCTACGTACGTGTCTCGACAAAGCAGTGATATATGAAAGTATTGACGATCTTGGATTCTAACATGCAACTGCACGTATTCAAAACCATGAATCAAGTATATTCCTGTGCTCATCGATGCATGTACATGCATGCACGTACTGACAGCTTGCATTGTTAGGTGCACGATTTGGCACACAGTAGTGTATGTTTGGTCCCACTTGGATGGCATTTGGTTGAGCTAATCGGATTACTGAGGAGACCCGATGCTGATACAGCTACTTGGTTTGGCTCAGCCCATTATCAGATAGCGCGTAATCAAATAATGTCCTATTCATCACTGATACCGCTCCTCCTCGAGGCTTTTCGGATTAGGCTGCCGCTACTACTGCCGCCGCCGCCCACAGCCACCGCCGCCCACCGCCTCCCCGCTCAAATGTCTCATGATAATGTTATGGAGGTGTTGGTGTTTCAACTAAACACCAACGACTAAATTTGTGTTATTATGCATCTAGTCTGGATGGTGTGCTAAAAAGACACAAGGTTTATATTGGTTCGGGCAGAATGTCCCTATGTCCAGTTCATGACTGCTGCTCGTGTAATTAGCACCAAAAAGTTCGTAGTAGGGGTTACAAATGGGCGAGAGAGGGACAGTTCCTAAGTCTCTGACAGAAAGGTCGAATGGGTGCTAAGAGCCTGGTTGCTACTCAGCTATGTGTGATGTGATACGTGGTGTGTTGAATCAATCCTCTTAGTGGGGTGCCCTGCCTTTCCTTTTATAGGCCAAGGGAGAGTAGGGATTACAGATGGGAGAAAGAAGAAAAACTAGAGGTAAATGAGGTCCTTCAAAGATGCTGGGTCTTCCTTTTCCTCTGTGCGGGCTCCTCTAACATGGCAGATGCTCGAGCCTTGGGCTCTTCGTGAGTCGGCCTTCGAACCTTGATCTCTTGATCTAGGATTAGGCAACTCGAGCCCCTGAGCTCCATGGGGATCAGTAGGGGTCGAACGTGTTTCATGCGTCACCCCGTCCTTGGTTTCCGCAACCAGAGGGGTTGAGCTAATGACACTTGCCTCAATGGCTTGAGTGTCACGCTCGGCAAGCTCGCTAAAGGGCACATTCGAGTGGAATTTGGGTCCGTCATCCGCTGATGGGGTCAGTAGAGCCCTCATGTGGCATTCCACTACTTCTTAACCCGTCTCCCGGCAGATGCCCGAACCATTCGATAGGTTTAGGTGGCCCGTTGGCCTCTCCTCGATGGAGATTCTATGGGCTTGGCTCGAGGTTAGAATCGAACGAGAAAGGTCGAGATGTCCCTGTCCACTTCTGAGCAGTGTCGGGCAAGGCTGCTGGGGCTCATCTCGATTTTTCTCCCCTGGCTCTGTTTGACATGAGGTAGCCTCGAGCCCTCTATGGGCTGGCCTTCGAACCTCGGTCGGTTGCCGCTCATTATCGAATGAGACAACTGCCGCTTCGTGACGCGACACGAAGCGTTGTGATGTAGCAATTGCATATGCAATGCTTGGATGTATAAGATGAATGAAAGAATGTATGAAGAAATAGAGGGGGTCAGTAATGTTACCTTGATGGCATGAGTGATGGGTTCTGGGAGTTCTTACCAGATGTGTCCATGCAGGATTCGGGTCCAACGTTTGTGACGGGCCTGGTATAACCTACACGAGCCTCCCATTCTTCTGTATCTATCTCTCGACAGCAGCTCGAGCCGTTTGATCGACTTGGACGACCTGACGGCCACTCCTCATTGGAGATTCCGTAGGTAGGCCCCTCCAAACCCTTTTTGAGAAGGTGGAGGTTAAGGTTTGGTGTGCAGAGACAAAGACTCTGATCACACCAGTGGGCAAAAATGCCATAGCCGCTGGGGCGTAGGGTCCTAGCGGTCTGACCAGGCTCATTCAAAGTTTGCCCCTACACACCATGCCTCTAGTTTTTAAACATAAGGAGTGGTCGAGCAAAGAGAATGTCTAGCGAATAGACACTCCCGCCAGCCCCCGAGTGATGTCCAACCCTCTACCATTGCTAGGGTCGGAGGCTCGGCGTCGAAATTTAATACGTAAAGTAAGTAAGTAAGTGTCGGTGTTTGTCTCTCGGTGGCGGTTTTGAGCTGTTCAATCGACCTAGGCACCGGTTTTACCTTGATGGTAAGAGCGATGGGTTCAGAAAACCTCCACCAGATATGAGTGTTATCATGTCTGCTCCTTACCCATTTCTCGTTAGTGGCCAAGCTGTCCGATCAACTCAGGTTACCTGCTGAGACAAATTTTTCCTATGGAAATAGAGAACGAGAACATCTCGCGCAAGAATTTAGTTAGGCATATAAGCCAAGCAATGAACTTGTGCAAAATGGACAAGCTCTTAATCTTCATTATAGCAAACAACTTTTAGCTCTTCTCCCCCTTTTTGTAAAAAAGGTTTAGTGCATTTCGACCCTTTCCATAGTTAAGGTCGTAAAAGCTTGGAGTGTGGGTGAGTCAGCTCTGATCATGCTGGTGAGCAAAGGCTCCGTAGCCACCGAGGCATAGGTTTCTCATAGTCCGATGAGTTATACTTAGAGTATGTTCTCGAAAAGCTAGCTCCTAGGCATTAACGTGAGAAAAGGGGAAGACACAGAGAATATTTGCAGAAGAAATATACTCATATCAGCCCCCAAGTGAGGCCTGACCCCTTGCTGTCTTGCTGGGGTCGAATGTCACAAAGGATCGGGGTGTTTTGATAACAAAACTAATAAGAGAAAGTGTGCATTTATTAGGGGTAAAAGCGACGTAGCTGCTCGATGTTCCAGGCATTGGTTAAGATTTCGCTGTCGATGGTCTTGAGCTTGTAGGCACCTGGTCGAAGTATCTCTACAACTACATACGGTCCCTCCCATGGTGGGGAGAGCTTGTGGTGGTCCTTGTTGCTCTGTACAAGGTGGAGGACTAGGTCTCTGACATTGAAGGCTTGGCCCCAAACTCGTCAGCTGTGGTACCATCATAACGCCTGCTGGTACTTAGCTGAGCAGAGGAGGGCGATGTCGCGCACTTCGTCTAGCTGGTCCATGGTGTCCTCGTAGGACACCCTGGCTCCATGTTCGTCATACGCCCTGATCCTTTGCGCTCCATAGTCGAGGTCGGTTGGGAGGATGACCTTGGAACCGTAGATCATGAAGAAGGGTGTGTAGCTGATGGCTCGACTGGGGGTTGTCCTTAGGCTCCAGAGTACTGAAGGAAGCTTAGCGACCCAGCGTGCACCAAACTTTTTCAACCGGTTGAAGATCCTAGGGTTAAGGCCTTGTAGGACCATGCCATTTGCGTGCTTGACCTGCCCATTCGTTCGAGGGTGTGCGATGGTGGCCCAATCGACCTAGATGTGGTATTCATCGTAGAATCGAAGGAACTTCTTTTCAGTGAACTACATGCCATTGTCCGTGATGATGGAGTTTGGGACCCCAAAGAGATGGACGATGTCGTGGAAGAACATCATGACTTGCTCAGATTTGATCGTGGAGATCGACCAAGCTTCTATCCACTTTGTGAACTTGTCTATGGTGACAAGCAAGTGGGTGTAGCCTCCGGTCGCCTTCTTGAGAGGTCCAACCAGATTGAGCCCCCAGACCATGAATGGCCATGTGATAGGGATTGTCTAGAGTGCTTGGGCCGGTAGGTGAATCTGACAAGCATAGTACTGACACCCTTCGTAGGTGCGCATGATCTACTCAGCGTTGGCTACAACGGTGGGCTAGTAGAAGCCCTGTTGGAACGCATTTCCAACCAGGGCTCTAGGCGCAGCAAGGTGATCACAGACCCCACCGTGGATATCACTCAGTAAATGCTTCCCCTGTTCAATGGGGATGCAGCACTGTAGGATCTCGGTGTGGCTTTGTTTGTAGAGTTCGCCCTCCACAAAAACAAAGGACTTGGCATGATGGGCGAGCCATCGAGCCACTGTCTTGTCCGTCGGTAGTGCATCATGGAGGAGGTAGTCGAGGTAGAGCATTCTCCAGTTGACCAAAGGGTTGGGCTCCATTGCTGGGTCCTCTTCAAGCTCCATGACTTTAGGGCTGGACGTAGCCGACGATTGGCCAACGCCTAGGCCTGGATTCGATGGACCGTCACCGCCTTGTTCTAACCCCTCGTAGCGAACCCTGATACTTAATCTGAAAAGAGCTAAAACCCACGACAAGAGAGCAACAAGTCTTCCAAACGCCCATATCCAAGTATGTGCTCGGGATAATAAGTCTGTGACTTACCTCGATGGCTTATGCAATGACCGGTCCTTAACCGACACAGACAGGGAAAGCAGTGTAACTAAGCTATGCCCCGCATCCACGGCAACACAACCTCTTACACCCACCAATACCCAAACCATATCCCTACCCGGTCACTATTTTTCTTTCCACCATTTATATTTTCTAAGTGATAATAATGCAGTAATATATTTCCTATCTCTCACGAGTGATAGGCAATCACTCGACTTCTACCAGAGTCCTGTGGCATAGCATTCTACACGATCCTATCATACTAGTAAGACTCAAAGGATAAAGATATATATGCAAGTGGGTTTCATTCAACTCCATAAAACTTAATGCACAAATATAATTTAAACTATAGAAAAAGTAGAGGTTATGCACCGGGGCTTGCCTGGGTAAAATATAACCAAAAGTTAGTATTTGCAGCTTTAGATCATCCACCATCAACTGAATAGAAAACCCATTGCATCATCTCCTAGAGAGAATACCATTACACCATCTTCGGATTCCCAATCAACCTTCAATTGATCTATTGATCCATTATCGTACCTATATGATATGCAATGCGATGCAATGTAAAGACATAATTAATCGACTGCAATCGTGACTCGTAAAATACGATTTACGCATCTCAAGTTAATGAGCTAGTCCTAATGATGACCGTACTTAGGCTACATATCCATGTTGTCGAATAAGACGCTAATTCCCAATAATTATTTTAGTTACATAAACCCAAGTTATTTCTTTATTCTATTCTATCAATTTAATCTTTATTCGCAATAGGACAACATTATCTATTTAGCAAACTAATTATTCTGGGGCTATAAAAATTACAGTGAGTTCCTAATATTGCTAGGAGCCTACTGTAAAAATCTTAGATTCAACACTATTACCAATTTATCACAATAATTCCTACAAGTTTATATTTTTACAATATTAAGTACCTTAAATTAATTATATAGCTTCCAAGAATATTACCACACTATGTGAACAGAATATATTAACAGGTAGATCATGATTTTAGGAGACTAAATAAATTGGTTCTATAATTTTTGGACAACTACACAAATTTATATCGATTTTACAAGTTTATTTCTTCAACTAAATTAGCAAGTGCTTCATAAGACTAAAGGGCCAGCGGCCACCCCCTTCGGCCCATGCGGATGCGCGGCCCAGACGGAGGCAGCGGCCCAGCCGACGGCATGAGACTGGCCCAGACGAGCGGGCATGGCCCAAGCAGTGCAGACGGCCCAGGCGTGGCGCGAAGTAGGCCGTGGCCGTAGAGGCGCAGGGCGAGCAGCCCAATAGGCCAGCCCACGCGGCGTGGCCCAGTCTCGGTGCGTGTTTTTTTGCAGAAAAGACCCTAGGTTTTTCACTAATCAACCTACGATCTAGCTCACTATTCAAACGAGTCACGTATTTCGCAATAAGGACCTTGTATATTTCTATTCACCTTCTTACCCATCTCTTCATCTTCCATGAACAGAGCACATGGTAGAGGAGCTCCGACCGGCGACCAATCCCGGGCGGGAGTGCATAGCGGCGGCGAGAGATGCACAGGAACCCACCGGCGAGCTACATGGGGACCCACGTGGCCTCGGGCTGGTCGTGGCAAGACCCGAGCTGGCCCCTCGGTAGCCCACCCGCGTGAGTCGTGGCCGCGGGCACACTGACTGTGGCTGTGCCAACCAGGCATGCGACTGCGGCTCTAGCGACATAGTGGGACTTGCACGGTGAGGTGGAGCTACAGGGCAACTGGCAAGGGCAGGCCCCTTCAACACCAAGTGGACCTGGCGCGCCCCCGACTGGGCGATGTCGGGAAGGCAGACGACCATGGCACGGCGGTGGAAATGGCTATGGTGGCTTTGACGCAGACGGTGTGGGAGGGGCGGCAAGGTGCTATGGGCACACGGGGAGGAGGGCGTGGCAACACAAGTCTAGGTGCATGGCCGAGGGCACGCACGCGCATCATGAGCGGGGGAAAAGGCCGGCAATGATGGCGTGACCACAGGCGCCACTGGGTGGCTGCGGGGCACGACAGGAGAGGGAGCGGACGAAGGCAGGGAAGAGTAGTTGTAGCACCCGGTTTTAAAGACAAAACCAGATACACACTATATGTGAGCCCAGGAAATCAAATCTCACATATAGCCACAAATCAGGGTAATATCAAGAGACAATACTTATTACATAACATATTAGTAAAAGGAAAATAACCTCAGAGTTTAGACAGTGGAAAGTTGACTCCAATCTTCTAGCGAAGACTCCAAATCCACAGGGACGACTAACTGGTTGACCACAAATCTAACTCCTCCAGACTAGCAATCTGGTACCCATTCGAGATTTTTATCCAAAGTATAGAAAAGTAAAATAAGCATAAGTACATGTCGTACTTAACAATTATATCATGGGGTTCATGAGGCTCAAAAGGGCTGACACTAGTTTACTGCGATTAGCTTTAATAGGTCATCTTTTTATGCAATTGAGTGGCAAAGAATTTATCATTCCCACAAACACATGATCAGGTAAACATGAATAATGTATAGCATAAACAATTAATCATTAGTACCATTATCCATTAGTGATCATCTCTATTCCATAAGGGTCCAAGGTAGCTCGTGACCGTGAGCACGGCTGTTATAACAGTTTTATACTCTGCAGAGTTTGTACACTTTCACTATGAGTTGTGATTTACCCTTTTGTCTAAGGTGATCAGCCTCTTGACCCACTACCAAGGAAGGTCGGCAGGGTTCACTATGAAGCCTTTCAAAGGTTCGTCTAACAGGTTAGGGCTGCTAGGTGTATGTGGCCCATCTCTAGGAGTGGCATGCATGGGCATCGCAGCACGGTACACACAACCTAGCAGAAAAGGAAACATACCCTCGTGTACCGTAAAGGTAACCACTAACAAGCTAGAAAAGGTCCTCATACTGAGCTAAAGCCAAAGCCATATAGCCCTCATAGCTGTACTGTAAGTCCTGGATGATCGCTTACAGATAAGTCCTTAGGGAGAGGAATCTGAAGCATATAAACACTCTAGCCCCATATTTCCATGTTACTAAAAAGTCATGTTTTAATATTTATTGCATATACCATTAGTCAAGTTACAAGATCATGGTTTTGATTAAGCACTAGCAAAAACTATCCCATGCAATATCCCAAAGGTATCAAGGTACAAGTTATCAAATATCTAGATATCCTATTTGGCAACAAGGTAGACACATGCAATATAAATTAAGTGTTTAAATGTGAATAGGTAACAAGGATGGTCCTATGCTATAATTGCCTTAATTTGCTTTTCCCCCAAAGCAATACGCTCAAAAGCCTTTAGTATTCCACTTTCAATCTTCTGCTTCCAATTCTCAGCTTCTAGTCTTGAGAGAACTGCTTCTTAATCACCATGTAAACCTCACCGATTGACTGAACCATATATCACCACATAAACATCCATACATGGCATACAAATAAGAATATATGAGAACAGTACATCAACCAATAAAATAAGCAAAACGGCGTATCACTACAAACACACAAACGCAAAAGACACGCTATATGCGATTCAACGAAAAAACGACTATCGAAGGATTTTCAGTACAATGGAAAATAAAACCTATCCATTTAACTTATTTTAACTGTAGAAACACATGTAAATATTTTCATTAATTAACTTGATTCATTGCTTAAGAAAGAGCGTAGTATAAAACCACTAACGCCACTACGTAGAACACGCCGATAACGAAACTATCGTTAAGAACAACTACCAAACTATTTTATATATATTACAAAAGAAACATTTACGAGCTTGATTCATGTTAATTAAGAAAAACTTTGTGAGTAGTACCCACTCAGGTTACTCAGAACATATTCAATTTGAAAAGTTGAGTTAAAGCTAATTATATTTTATTTATAAAAATATCTCATATCATTTAAGTCATTTAAACATTTAACTAGAAAGATTAAAGGACATGTGACAAAAGTCATACGAAAGCATCATGTGTTGAAGTTGAACTAAGCATGCTATAAATTAAAAATATATTAATGTCGATATTAATCATAATGATAGTGATTTATGAAAGAATGATGTATTCACCTAAGTTGCTTTTAATTATAAACCCAGTTGCATAACCATTAAACAAATTAACATTTAACTTATAAAATTTTGAGATATGAGACATGTTAAACATCACTGCTAACACATAGCCTTAGTCAAATTATATTTTAATTTAGAAATTGAGTTAGAGTAATCATGTTTTATTTATAAATATTGCAGGTAGATTAAGCAAGTTAAACTTAAACTTTACAACAGTAAAATGCATGTGAGAGCATCTATACAAGTTTATCATATATACAACGGGTTTAAACTAACCAAACTTATAATTGAAAAGAATATTAATATCAACAATTAATCATATTAATATTATACATGAATTGCCGAGATATAAAACATATGTTACTTAATTATAAAACTATTTGCACGCGTACTTAATCATTTTAATATTTAATTATAAAAGCGTAATAAGGTAACATGGAACACATCATCATGAACACGTATCACCCATTGCGATGAAACTCGGGCAATCGAATCGAAATTAAAAATCTAAATCGACTTTAATTAATCAACGATTAATTAATTATAGACAATTAACATTTTAATAAAATAAATTCATAAACATGTGATATGAACACTAATAATTCTACTGCGTAGATCTCCATGACACAAAACTGACGCAACTGGAACAAACTAAAACGGAGCTAAAACGATTAAACTGCAGGGAATAAACGAACCAGTGGCAATTCTGTAATTTGCATCATCTTCTTCCTTGCCTTCTTCAAACTCACGGACGTGGCATGGCAGCCATGGAAATTTGCTGTTGCTGTTCGCACAAGGGGGAGAGGGACCTCGGCCTGCTGCAGCAGCAGGCTGGCCAGAGGCGCCAGACCGCGGTGGATCAGGGCACGTGGAGCCGGGCTGGTCCACACGACCATGTAGGGATCGACGGCGGCCTGCCATGCCCAAGCAGCACCTGCTGCTCCTACACGGGGCAGGGGCTGGGGCGTGGGGTGCTGGTGCTATGGGTCTAGGGGGCCGAGGTGGCTGTGCATGGCCAGGAGGAGGGGCCGAGCGAACCTGCAGACAGTAACAAGACCAGCTTCCATGGTGAGTTCATCGAAGACGTCGCCGGAGAAAGAGAAAAGAACGGGAAAAGGTGAAACAGTGATGGATTCGATAAAAGGGATACACTACGGTGTAGAGAATGATGAGATCTACCTTGTGGTGGTGGTTGACGCCAGAACACGATGGTTTGACCGGAAAAGCTCGCCGAAGAGTTCACCGGAAACCTAGCTGTGGAGAACTTCGGCGTTCGATCTGCGGGGCTACGAGTGGCGGCTCGAAAAACGGGCTGTATTTCTGGAATCCTCACATCGAGGGCTATGCCGACATATATATATATACGCAGGTGTCGGTGCGGGACCCACAGGATACCCTGCAAGGAAGGGAGAAGACCTAGTCTAATTAGGATTCTTCCCCTGTAATCTTAGTAGCAGTGTTACTCTGTAATCCTACTAGGAATTCTCATTGTAAATCGACTAGGACTCTGACCTCCTGACTATATAAAGGAGGGTAGGGCTCCTTAGATCGAGAGTTTGATAGAATAATTGTACACAGCACAACACTTGACAATCAATCCAACGCAAAGGCTAACGCCGACTGGACGTAGGGCTATTACTCGATCAAAGGTCGAGGGTCTAAACCAGGATAAATCGACTATCTCTTGCGTTAACCGTCGAGTTCTGCATACGCTGAAGCCCGAATATACTGCCCTGAGGACCCCCGTGGTAGGCTATCGGTGGTCAAACATCGACAGCTGGTGCGCCAGGTAGGGGCTTTCAGCGACTTTGCATCCGAGAGCTCAATGGACCTCGACAACATGATCTTCTCGAAGGGATCAATCTTCATCTTCGGTTCATGGATCTGTGAGGCAGGCGACGATGGCAAGCTCCAAGGCCGTCTCCTCGAAGATTCAGAACATCATCAGGACTCTTTCAGTTCGACGACAACAACAGATCAGCTTGTTGGAAGATTCATGCGGCTATCGATTTCCAATCCAACTCAGATTCTGTGACTTCATGCATTCGATTCAAACTTAGGTTCCGCTTCTGAGACGAAGTCTCATCCGAGTTCTTTCGGAAAACTAAGTTCTTTTCTGACAAAGCTCTAGAACATGACATCAACCTATCAAGAATACTACTCGGAGTTCATCGAAAATACTTTAAAGAAGTCGAGTCCTCTTCCGTTTGGACTACACAACATGGCAACACCTTATTAGACATGGCACGAAGGATCCACTTATACCATGCTTAGAATGCCGCTGAAGGGAGCTCAGGAAGGTCTTGTTTTAACCATAATATCTCAAGACTACATCATTCACTGGCCAGGTACTGTTCCTGAGGATGACGGCACCCAACTAGTCGATGATACGACAACAACGATTCTACCCTACCAAGAAGGAGATTCGATCTATGACCTCGAAACCTATACTAAAGTTATCAACAGCTCAGGCTGTACGGAAGTCAATGATGATGATAGAACAACTTATGCTAGAGAAGAATTGATGATTCGCCATCCTCGATCACCATTGATCCCCCCAGAAGCACCCGATGTAAGGTCTTCAGATGAATCTAAATCCAACATATCACCATTTATCTAGGGGCACGATGGTGAGACTGAAAGTCAAAGGCAAGCAAGGGAAAGGAAGAATAAATTGAAACAAGGACGTCAACGCCATGCTAAGTAGCGAAAGGACACTTGGATCAAATATGAGTCGGATCTAGCCAAGTACAATAGAAGAAAATCAGAGCGAGAAGTCGAAGAAGGATGAGCAGCGAATACACCCTACGATAAGATCTGAGAAGCATTAGAAGAACTTAGAGCAACTTCACATCCAAATGAAAGACAAGAACAGCTCCGGGAATTCCTCCGATCAATAGTCCTTAGGACGCACGACGGAAGAGCAACATCTCATGAACAAGAAGATCAAAATCAAAAGAAGTCCGCTTTCAAAAGGCTTTGACCAAGTGGAAGTCACAACGGAGAGAGTCGAAGAAATCACAGTCAAAACAACCGAGTCGAGCAACCAAGAAAGGCCAGAAGCGAAATGCCTACTCGGACAGCCACACAGAACTACTCTCACCAAGATGACAGTTGGCAAGAAGGGGGCACAGAATCAGAATATACAAAAGCCAGAACGCATGATAGATTCCCCTGTTTTGCAAACAGACTTGCTTTGATACGACTACCTCATAAGTTCAAGCCGTCCAACCACTCCAAGTATGATGGCAAGACCGAACCAAAGCAATGGCTTAGGATTTACTCGCAATCGATTGAATTGGCCGGTGGGGACGATGACATCAAAACATTGTTCTTTCTCATGGCCCTGGAAACCATGCCACTTCAATGGTTCGACAAACTGAATCCAGGATCAATCAGAAATTAGGAAGACTTGCAAAGAGCTTTCTGTGAAAATTTTGCGGGAATTATTACACATCCAATCACCCATGCAGAGTTAAAAGAACTCAAACAGAAAGGAGGTGAAAGTCTTAGAAATTACTATCGATGATTTGGAGAACTACGAGCTCAAGTACATGACATCACACAACGAGAAGTAATCGAAGCCTTCTCTCACGGAATCATGGCTAGAAGGCAATTTCAAGACTTCTGCAAAGAAAACCCAACAAACAATGAAGAATTCAGAAGAACAGTGGAAAAGATGATTACTGCAGAGGAGAAGACACGAGAAATATTCCCGGACAGGAACAACAGAGACAACCTAGACAAGCAAATTCCTTGAAACAGCAGACATCAGGAGAGAAAGCATGGTCCAGACAACATAGTAGCAATGGCTGACAAATCAAAGAAATTCACCAAGCCCACAATATATGATGACATTGAGAACATACGTTTCCCCTTGCACCCCAATGGAAAACACACCATCGGAAATTGCTACACCTTCAACAAAAGATACACTAGAAAAGATAGCAAGGGAAGCAATAAAGAAGACAATCAGAAAAAAGGAGACAACAATGAAGACAAGGGATTCTAAAAATCTAGAGGAATAGTGGCAGTGATCTTTGCCGGGGTTCTAGATTCTAGAAGCAAACATCAAGAAAAACTAGCGTTACGAACCATCATGGCAGCAGAACCTACTACACTAAGATATCTCAACTGGTCAGAATATCCAATCCAATTTTTAATAGAAGACCAATGGACCAGCATAGGAAACACAGGCCATTACCCACTAGTTCTAGACCCAACCATTGCTGGTATGACCGTTACAAAGGTACTAATTGATGAGGGAGCCAGACTCAACATCATTTTTTCAGAAACTCTAAGGAAGATGGGACTACAACTCGCTGGGATGATCACACCAACAAGCACACCTTTTTATGGCATAGTACCCGGCAAGGCAGCAATGCCACTTGGACAGATCACTCTACCGGTTACCTTTGGAACTCCCTCAAACTACCATACAGAGTTCATCAAATTTGAAGTTGCAGACTTCGACTCATCATATCACGCAATCCTCGGATGCCCGGCACTAGCAAAATTCATGGCAATACCACATTATCCATACATGTTGCTTAAGATGCCAGGGCCTAACGGTGTCCTTTCTCTTCGGAGTGATTTAAAGCACGCATTTGACTATGATGTACAAGCAATTCAAATTGCAGCAAGAGCACAAGCAAACAAAGGAAGAAAAGAAATAACCACTATTACCACAGAAATAAATCAAGAAGAACTAGAGATACCGACTAAAAAACCAAGCATCATAGCACCACCAAAAGAAGCTGACGTCAAGCAAATCGACCTAGGCACCGGTGACCCCTCAAAGACAGCAACCATCAGTGCGCACCTATCAGCAAAATAGGAACTCGTGCTCACCAACTTTCTTTGGGACAACAAAGATATCTTCGCTTGGAAGCTGGCCGACATGCCAGGGGTCCTAAGAGAGTTGGCTGAGCATGGAATTGATGTCAATGAAGGCTCCAAGCCTGTGAAGCAACGACTACGACAATTCTCTCCTGACAAGAAGGCAGCAATAAAAAAGGAAATTACAAAACTAATGGCAGCTGGATTCATCAGGGAAATCATCCATCCAAATTAGCTAGCAAATCTAGTTATGGTACAGAAAAAGAACACGGACGAGTGGCGCATGTGTGTCGACTACACAGATCTCAACAAACACTGCCCAAAAGATCCGTTTGGGCTACCACGCATTGATTAGATAGTTGATTCAATAGCAGAATCTACCCTATTATCCTTCCTTGATTGCTATTCAGGATATCACCAGATCACATTAAAGGAACAAGACCAGAGCAAGACATCTTTCATCACTCCATTCGGCGCCTACTGCTACAAGACCATGTCGTTTGGACTTAAGAATGCTGGAGCCACCTACCAAAGAGCCATCCAAACATGCCTTGGTGATCAGATCGGTGAAAACGTAGAAGCATATGTGGATGAGGTGGTTGTAAAAACAAAGAACTCGGATACAGTGATTGAAGACTTAAAACAAACCTTTGAGAATCTAAAAAGGTAGAGATGGAAATTGAACCCAAACAAGTGTGTATTTGGAGTTCCTTCAGGACAACTACTCGGATTCTTGGTCAATCATCGTGGAATAGAAGCAAGCGCCAAGCAAATTCAAGCCATAACAGAGATGGGCCCTCCTCGAAACATCAAAGATATACAAAAACTAACAGGCTGCATGGCGGCACTCAACTGTTTCATATCAAGACTTGGCAAAAAAGGGTTGCCTTTTTTTAAACTGCTAAAGAAGACAAACAAGTTCGAATGGACAGAGGAAGCCAATAAAGCTTTCAAGAAACTTAAGACATACCTCACCTCCTCACCAGTCCTCACACCTCCAAAGAAAGACGAAGGCATGATGCTATACATTACAGCAACTACTACTACAGTCAGTACGGCGATAGTAGTGGAAAGGGAACAAGAAGGGCGCGTGTATAAAGTACAACGCCCAGTATACTACATCAGCGAAGTACTGTCAGAATAAAAAATCCGGTACCCGCATATGCAAAAACTACTCTATGCCCTACTGATCACTGCACGCAAGCTTCGTCACTATTTTGAAAGCTACAAGATTACCGTGGTGACAGATTTCCTACTGGGAGACATCTTACACAACAAAGATGCAACAGGACGCATATCCAAGTGGGCGGTTGAACTCGGTGCTCTCAACATCAATTTCATCCTACAGAAAGCAATTAAATCTCAAGCCCTTGCTGATTTTGTTGTCAAATGGACAGAGATTCAACAACCCGTGTCAAGCGCCATCCTTGATCATTGGAAAATGTATTTTGATGGATCACTGAAACTAGGCAGGGCCGGTGCAGGTGTCCTCCTAATTTCTCTAGATGGAAGACAACTAAAGTATGTCCTTCAGATATTATGGCAAGCCACCAACAATGAAGCAGAATATGAAGCTCTCATACACGGGCTAAGAGTGGCTATTACCCTCGGAATCAAGCGACTACTCGTATACGGTGATTCGACAGTAGTCATCAACCAAGTCAACAAAGATTGGGATTGCACCAAAGAAAACATGGGTGCTTACTGTGCTGAAATCCGAAAACTCAAAAAACATTTTCAAGGATTAGAAATTCTAGATGTCCTGTAGGATTCCAACATTGTAGCAGATGTTCTTGCCAAGCTTGGATCTGATAGGGCAAAGGTCCACCCAGTGTATTCATAGATAAGTTATCAGCTCCTTCTATCAAACAACCCAGTGAGACAACCGCGAAACTCATAACCAAAGGCAACCAGATTCTGGTGATCAACACTTCATGGACATAGGTTTTTATTGACTACATCAAAGAGAATAAGTTGCCAGCGGAAAAATAGGAAGCCACACAAGTCATCCGTAGAAGCAAGAATTACGTCCTAGTAGGAGACAAGCTATATAGAAGAGCCGCATCATCAGGAGTACTCCTAAAATACGTCTCATTTGAAGAAGGCAAACAAATCCTAGACAAAATACACTCAGGTTGCTGTAGAAATCACGCTGCTTCAAGAACACTAGTCAGCAAAGCATTTCGCACTGGTTTCTACTGGCCAACCGCTTTGAAAGACATAGAAGAACTCATCAGAAGATGCAAAATTTGTCAGATGTTCACAAGACAGACTCATGTTCTAGCCCACAACCTCATCTGCATCCCACCTGCTTGTCCTTTCTCCTGCTGGGGGCTGGATCAAGTAGGACCTCTCAAGAAAGCAAAGGGTGGTTTCGAGTACGTCTTTGTAGCAATTGTCAAGTTCACCAAGTGGATCGAATACAAACCACTATCAAGATACAGCGTAGCCAAAGCAGTCGAGTTCATCCAAGATATCATGCACCGCTTCGGCATGCCTAATCGAATAATCATAGATTTGGGTTCTCCCTTCATAGCTACAGAATTCAAAAGTTGGGCACAGGATTGTGGCTTCAGCATAGATTACGTGTCAGTCGCACATCCAGAAGCCAACGGACAGGTAGAAAGGGCTAATGGACTCATACTAGCTAGATTGAAACCAAGACTGTACAAAGAACTAGTAGACTATGGATCAAAATGGATTAAAGAATTACCCAATGTTGTATGGGGGCTACGGACTCAAATAAGCAGAGCCACCGGTTACTCACCCTTCTTCCTGGTATACGGATCAGAAGCCGTACTACACGTAGACTTGATCTAGACATCACCAAGGATAGAGCAATACGACGAAGGAGAGGCAGAACACACCCGAAGATTAGAACTCGATAGTACAGAAGAAGTCAGAGTAAACGCTACCCTGCAATCAGCAAGATACCTCCAAGGACTAAGACGCCACTACAACAAGAACACCCAGTCTCGATCATTAAAAGTCAGAGACCTAGTACTAAGAAGAATACAAAAAATCGACGGACGCTACAAACTACTCAGTCTATGGGAAGGTCCTTTAATTGTCACAAAAGTCATCGGACTTGGCACATACAAGCTCATGGCTGAAGACGGGAAAGAAGTCAACAATACATGGCATGTCAGTCAGCTACGAAAATTCTAATCGTGAAAATAACTCAAGGGAAAATATGTATACAAGACACAGGAGATCAACAATCATGATCAAATAGTGCTATGTATCATTGTAACACATCAATATTCATGATCAATAAAGATGATTATCTCTCGACAAACAAATGTATCATAGCTCTCTCCGAGTTGTTCCTAAAATGCAAAATGGCTGAAAATATGCCTGACCATCCCGGCCAAGAGCAAAATAGCTGAAAAGACGCTTGAGCCTGCCGATGAGGGTAGCTAACAAGCTAACACCTGAAATAAAATGCAAAATAGCTGAAAATATGCCTGAGCATCCCAGCCGAGAGCAAAATAGCTGAAAAGATGCTTGAGCCCACCGATGAGGGTAGCCAACAAGCTAACACCCGAAATAAAACGCAAAATGGCTAAAAATATGCCTGAGCATCCCGGCCAAGAGCAAAATAGCTGAAAAGACGCTTGAGCCCGCCGATGAGGGTAGCTAACAAGCTAACACCTGAAATAAAACACAAAATGGCTAAAAATATGCCTGAGCATCCCAGCCAAGAGCAAAATAGCTGAAAAGACGCTTGAGCCCATCGATGAGGGTAGCTAACAAGCTAACACCCAAAATAAAATGCAAAATGGCTGAAAATACACCTAAGCATCCCAGCCAAGAGCAAAATAGCTAAAAAGATGCTTGAGCCTGCCGATAAGGGTAGCTAACAAGCCAAAACCCAAAATAAAAGCAAAACGACTGAAACTAAGCCTAGGCTTAGACCAGAGAGATTTCAAGATAAGACCCTCTAGCTAATTGTTCCAAATAGCAAGAGGCTCGGGGGCTACACTAGAGATACCCAAGAACACAAAAACCTACAAATAACAAGTTGTTTACATGGCACAGAAGAAGGCCAGACAAGCACTCGACAGATCAGGAAGGGTTGTCAGCACAAAGACCTACATATATAATGAATTGTTTATATGAGACAGAAAAGTAATCAACAAATCAAGAAAGTTTGTCAAAATAGCGCGCAGAGTTGTTTACAAGACTAAGGTGAAAGGAAGACAAAGTACTCGGCAAGTCAAGTAAGTTTAGCCAATTAGACAAATCATCCAAGGAATAAACAAGGCATCCAGGCAGAGAAGACCCTCAACAAAAATCTTCATTCAAAAGAAGCATAAATGTCATATTACAAGGCATGGGCCTAAAGGTCAAATACATCAAGCCTCATCATCAGGAGGAGAGAGAACAATGTTGAGATTATCTACTATTCTACTAGCTAAGTCTTCAACCTTAGGTTCCATCCTCTCAACGGCATCAATATATTCTTGACTATCAGTTTCCTCTGCTATCTTGGACAAAGGAGCCACTGGAGAAAGAACCCAGACCTGGGCCAGGACATTCTTGGTACACAGTTGAACACATCTCTTCACAAACTCTTGAAAATGAGTCAGAATTCGAGGAATCAACTGAGCCCAAGATTGCTCGTCATCCGCTAGAGTTCGAAGAACATCGGCTACTAAACGAAAGGACTTCCACAAAGCCTTCCAGTTTTCAATAGCCGTCGCCAACTTGCCAGACAAGTCTTCAATTGTTTTTTGGGCCTGCACAAGATCTCTATCAGCTCCATGCCTAATCAACTTAGCAAACGTGAGTTCCTCCTCAGCATGAGTAATTACCTCCTTAGCCTTGCTGTGACTTGTATGAACAAGAGTCTTCATTTCTTCAATGCCCTCCGAGAGCTTCTGCTTTTCAACCCAGAGAGCTGAACGAGACAGCAAACAACAAGTTAGTAGAAAGGAGAGTTTGAATACAGAAAGAAACAAAAAGAACCCTCAATACTGTTGCACTCCTTCATGGCCTCCAAGTTCTTCATGGCCTCCGAGTTCTTTTGAGCCTCCTGAAGAGCGGCATCCCTCTGCTTCTCGATCTTAACAGCCCGGGCATGAAGAGATTTTTCTTCATCCTGATGCATTTGACGCTCAGCCTCCATATCGTTCCAAAGGAGGTCAAGATCAGCTTTCAAGGCACTCACTTCTAAAGACAACTTTTTCTCGTTTTCAAACGAGAAAAAGAAGCTGGTATGATCATGAGAGAAAGACTGAGCAAAAAGATACAAAGGAAAACAAAGAATGAGGACCAAAGAAAAGTGAACATCCAAAGAAGGAACGGTGAAAAAACTTACCTGGAGCTTTTCTCCAAAAGAAGTCACAAGGTACGACAAGCTTCCCTAGGCAGCAGTTAACCCCGATAGCTGATGTGTAGCATCAAACTGCTGCACCACACCATCGGCAAAAGGTGGACCACCGGAGGTAAGAGAAAGAGAAGGAGAAGCCGACCAAGGCAAAGAAGGAATGACCAGAGCAATCTCCCGAGAAGAAGAGGCCAATCCTTTAGAAGGACCCACCGCAATGGCCACGGTCACCTCCAGGGCAACCAAGTCAGCAGCAGCATCACCACTAGAAAGACTCGTGACCACTTCACTAGCGCTATGCTGTGAGTCCAGAGGTTCAGTACTCAACAGCACAACGGAGGGCTGAGAAGAAGCCGATGGAGGGACGGGAGATGACGAAGGCCTAAAAGTTAATAAAAGAACTCGCCGATGAGAACAAGAGAAAAGGAGAACAGAAGCAAAAAAGTGAAGTCAGAACACACTCACCCAACCACCTTCTTCTTTGCAAAATAGAAAGAGGACCTCGCAGGAGGGACCACGGCAGCAAAGACATCCCCACCACTTGGTGGCAAGGGCGGTATAGCCAATACCGTAGCCCCGGAAGAAGTCGGGACTGGAGCCTCAGAAGAACTCAGCACCAGAGCTGCAAAAGAACTTAGTACCAAAGCTACCAAAGAACTCAACACCAGAGCTTTAGAAGAAGCCAGCGTAGGAACCTCAGAAGAACCCATACCCGACGTCCGGTTACTAAAAAAAAAGATCAAGACTAAAAGTCAAAACAAAGAGGAGAAATTCAATGGCAGGGGAATATGAAAACAACTCACCGCCGCATAATAAGGGGTACTTCATCATTCTCTTCCCCCTCGGTCTCAACCAAGGTCACCAGGGCACCCGCTAAAAAAAGAACAAAAGTACTCAGTTCAAGATAAAAACAAGAAAACAAAGGGACAAAGAGTATTAAATATGCTCACCTAAGAGCATGCTAGCTACAACTAGGATACCTGGACGAGTACTTGGCTTGCAAGACTTCTTGGGAGCAGACAGACTAGATGAAGACCCATTTGTTCACCCCTCTTCAAAAGACTACGAGGACCTCAAGGGACTAGACGAGGAACATATTCTTCATATACATCAATAAATCTGGAAGAAACCCTAGGAAACACTATGGAGATTGGGAACTTACTGGTTGTAGAAGCCTGAGCAAGTTTCTCCCTAGTGTTTGCCACGGCGGGAAGAACATCAAGAGGGATCAGGTCAACAAAGTTGCGCCCAAATTCCTACAAAAAAGAATGAAACAACAAAACAAGGAAGAGATAAGCAAAAAATGGATACAGTAGAAATACAGGAAGTACCCGATCGAAGAGAAAACGACTTACAGCTAGAGGTGAGTTGTTGGCAGAGAACTTAGAGACGGTAAGTGGGACAACGCTTGCTCCTTTCAGCATCTTCTAGAGATGCTCGAGTACCTCTTCATTGGTCAACTCAAGGGCTGGGACCATGCGTGAGGGATCCTTAGCCCCAGAGTACTCAAAGCCAAGGTGCTCTTGCTCCTTCAAAGGCTGAACTCGGCGACGAAGGAAGCTCGAGACTATGCCAAAACTGGTCAAGCCCTGCTGTTTTAGCATACTAATCCTATCAAGGAATGGCTAGATTGCCTGAACCTCAGCAGACGTCATAGGGTTCTTATCCCATCGGTCATTGACTAAGGGACCAGATCTAGAGTGGACAGCAAGAGAAAAGATCAGATTGGCGGCATAAAACCAGTCAGCACGCCAATCTCTTATAGAATCAACTAGGTCATAGTCAAAGAACTTGCTCTTAAGACCCTAGCGAAATTGGATCCCACAACCACCAAGAACACTAGTTTCTTCACAGCGGGGTTGGGGTTTCAGGCCAAAGAAGTAACAAAATAGAGAAAGAGAAGGGGAATTCCAAGGAAAGCTTCACAAAGATGAACAAAGATAGAAAGGTGAAGAACTGCATTAGGAGCAAGATGATTCAGGCAAATCCCAAAATAGTTGAGAAATTGATGAAGAAAGGCAGAGGCAGGAAGACAAAGTCCAGCGCAAATGAAAGAGATGAAAAGAACGATCTCACTCGGACCTAGGGCAGGGACCCAATGCTTGCCTGGAACTCTCCATTTAGCAAAGGCCTTGCTCTAAATCAAGCCATCGCCGACAAGCTCGTGAAGCTGCTCTTCGGTTGTTGTCAGAGCCAACCAAGACTTCTGAGCAGCTCTCATGGCCATGAACTCCTGATTCTCAATCATGGAGAGTGAGGACTCCTCATCCATGAAGGTTGACTGGGTCTTGCTTGTAGCTTTCTTCTTACCCATGTACTAACGGAGGCAAAAAAGGAACTAGGGGAAGAGAAAGCTTGGACAGCGGCGGCAATGGCGACGGTGGATGTCTGAGAGCTAGGGTTTCAAGGCAAAAGAAGGGCAGTAAAGAAAAAGAAGATGAAGGGTCTTTAAATAGATTTTTACAGCGATAAAAATGGCCCACCAGGCCCGTTAAAGCACCGTGTGAAAATGCAATGGTCCATTTACCAACACATCTAAAATGACAGAGGGCACAAATCCACACAATGGTACAATTCAACGGGCAGATTTCAGACTTATCCATCCAGCACTACGGTAGAGTTATCAAATTACTGCAAAAAACAACTCGACAACCATGAAGAAAAGAAGGGCCGCCTCACAAAGAACATAAGAAGTCGGTAATTATGGAAAGAGCTCAGTAATGTCATGTACGACAGGGATTACAGCACAAAAGTAAAGGACAACTTAGAAGACAAGATTCGTTCCATTACAAGCAACTTCAAAAATATAAGATTACAAATCTTACAAGACCCAACGAACTCGGTATCATGAAAAGCAAAGTAGCAAAGAGGAACATGGACACGGCTAGGCTCTGGAATGACTACGTGTCCCAAATTGCTACTCGGAAGGACAAGCCACCATCGGCTACACTATTTTCTTCAAAGGACGGACGAAGTGCATCTAAGGTGGAAATCAGCAGCACGGCAGGACAACATGGAGTAGAGAAGGTAGGTAGGCATCTGTCTACCCAAGACCGATGTGATGCTGGATATGGTGTTGATCTGCACTAGACAGTCTCAAGACAGGCGACGAGGATCAACCCAGAACTGCCAGATGAAGGAACAAAGTCCACATCACAAGACTTCCTCCAACTACCGCCACGTACATCCTGGTACAATGTTGCTGTGGGATTAGCCTACCTCTAATCCCTATCACAAGACTTTCTCTAGCTACGACAAGACACACAGGAACTACAAAACACGCCCAGGGGCTGCTCTACTTCACAAACTACCATGTTCATGACCACGAAGGTTTCAACAGAATGTTCAATGGATGAAAACAAGCACTCCGAGAAGGGTATTTATAGATCAAAGGAGCAGTGCACATGGACTAGGAGTACCAACGAAGTAAGCCTAACAAAGGACACAGTGAAAAGACAGGACTCAATAATGAAAGACTTAGGCGAGAGGGAACAGTACTCAAAGACGGGCATATTCGGAAGAATATACCGGCATAGTACAACCTGTGAACGAAAGGCATTTACACTCAACCACCACCATACAACTACATCTAACAACAGCAGACAACCAGAGGATATGCCAAAACTTTGCTTCTGAGTTCCTCCAGAACAAAACAACCCGGATATATGCTCGGGGGCTGCAAAAGGAGAGGTACACAGTTCTATCGAACAACTCAGATTCAAGACCCTCCAACTACTTGTTCCAAATAGCAAGAGGCTCGGGGGCTACACTTAGTGAGTGCACTTTTTTCTCCAAAAAGCGCACGTCACTCAGAAGACTTCTTCAAAGACAGCAATTTTCAAACAACATAAGATTCAAGACCCTCCAGCTCCTTGTTCCAAATAGCAAGAGGCTCAGGGGCTACACTCAGTGAGTGCACATTTTCCTTTGAAAAACCACACGTCACTAAGAAGACCTCTTCAAGACAAAGCTACTTCAAGGACTCCTGACAAAAAGAAGCCGGACTGAGCTATATCCGAGTTCTTTTCGACAAAGAACCTGGGTATATGCTCAGGAGCCTTTCAACAAAGAATCGGGATGATTTCAAGAAAAGACCCTCAAGCTCCTTGTACCAAATAGCCAGAGGCTCAGGGGCTACATCCAAATAGGAGTACTTTTTTCTTCAAAAAGATACACAACCACGCAAAGATCTCACAAAGCGCTGCACGGTTTCGCTCAAGAAAGCACTCGGACGACGCTTGTTCCTACTCAACAGGGCTTGAAGGAACAAGACGAGGCTTCCAGAACTCAACCATGAAGTGCTCGGGGGCTTGTCAGTACGGGACCCATGGGATACCCTGCAAGGAAGGAAGAAGACCTTGTCTAATTAGGATTCTTCCCCTATAATCTTAGTAGCAGTGTTACTCTGTAATCCAACTAGGAATTCTCATTGTAAACCGACTAGGACTCTGACCTCCTTACTATATAAAGGAGGGCAAGGCTCCTTAGATCGAGAGTTCGACAGAACAATTATACACAGCACAACACTTGACAATCAATCTAATGCAAAGGCTAATGTCAACTGGACGTAGGGCTATTACTTGATCAAAGGTCGAGGGTCCAAACTAGGATAAATCAACTGTCTCCTGCGTTAACCGTCGAGTTCTGCATACGCTAAAGCCCGAACATACTGCCCCGAGGACCCCCGTGGCAGGCTATCGGTGGTCAAACATCGACAGCAGGGTTTGTCGATTTTGGAAAGTCGAGATATTTTAGCAATTATTGATTTTCGGAATTAAAATAATTACAGAATATCAGGAATTACTATTTAGGCTCCCAAAAATATCTCTGAGCTCCGAAAAATTCTATAAAAATTCCTAGGGATAGATGGAAGGATAAGGAACACAACCAAAGTGGTTTTAGCTCCTAGAAAAGACTTTTGGATTGATTGAGGAAAAAGACAAAGCTTCAAGAAATAGGAATTTCATCTCGAAAAAGGTAGGAAAGTTTCCTGGAAAGAGAGGCATCGTTCTAACGCGCCTTAAAACCTTTTCCAAGCCTTTGGATTTTGAAAACAAAGCATCTTATCTAACTTTTGGTTTTGCAAGTTTTCAATTTCTTTTAAACCACTACTTGAAAATAATATTTTGAAGATTGAGATTTGAATTTATTTTCAGCATCCAAACCACTCATCATAAAAGTACCAATGCAACTCAATGTATGCACAAACATGTTGCTACCCTTATGTTGGATTTAATTTAAAGAAAGTTTTCTTTTACCTATGTTTTTATGAGCACAAAACAATTAACAGAAATCATTTTACTCTTTTTAGAAAGTATCTAATTTTAGGGTGTTATAGTAGTACACGACAGCAGCAATAGAAAAGGAAGAAAGCAACTCGTGGGTTCGGCCAACTTCCACTATGCATGTCAGCGCAGAGATAAAGAAGGGGCAGACAAATAGAGGTAGCAGCAGCAGAAACAAGCAAGGCAGGCAAGACAAGCAAATTCAGAGAGTAGAGAGCACACCAAGAGACACAGGGTGAAGCGACAGAACTGGCAGTGAGGAAAGGAAAGCAAGCAAAGTAGTACACGGCAGCAGCAGGGATGACACATGCTCCACGGGCTATGGCACGGCACAGAAGCAGATAGGGAAAAAAGAAACAGCAAGCAATCAACTTGACAGCGTGGCGCGGCGCAATAATTTGGGTGATTCAAGTGGTCAGGACGGCAACTGTCGCGGGTACATTACCAATTTATCTAGGGACTAAAACAAGTCTATACGTAAACGTAAACATGTCACTAGACCAAAGCTTTTCAACTGAGCATGCTTATCGAAATAAACATGAGAGTATATATATATCATTTTATTTATTAATGGATTTTATTTTATTTATAAAAGTTGCTTTTCATGCTTAATCTAACAGAACAAACCGTTCGCTAGCATCGTCATTCGACATTCCTAAATATCTTTACGCACTGAGGAATTTAACTTGGGCATTTTTTGAGTCCACAAAACTAAGCCACACAGGATTCGCTTATCGCCTCAAGTACATTTTAAATTAAAAACCCCAGAAACTTGTTTTAGAAATTTTTCTTAGGCCTAAATTGTGGTGCTAAACAAGCTCGTAACACCAGGGGTGTTACAACCAACTCCCCTTAAAAAGAATCTTGTCCTGAGATTCGAAGCAAGAACTAGAAGAGGGGAAACGTGATTACATTTCATAGATCAGGGATTACACAAAAGATTACATGACTTCAAATAGTAAACCACACCGGGATCTAGGGATACATGGTTAAGAGCAACCTGGTACAACCGAGACTTAATCTAGAAGTCGAGATAGACGAGGGCAATGGAGAAACAATAAGATAATGAGTATCCAAAACATGGCGTAGGTCCAACAGATCCAAAAACAGTCGACTAAGAAGTCAAACATCGGGAACCCTAAGATCAAACCTCCCAAAGGGAACTTGAACTTCTTTGATGAAACTAGATCTTTCTTCTCATATTGCACCATCACCTCTGACTGACAAACCTAGTTCCTCGGATGATGACTAGATCTCTTAGCTCTGCTTTGAGTGCGAGGGAATGGATGAAGAAGAAGAGCAAGGACCAAGGGTATCTTATAGAGATGAATGGAGTTGGGAGGCAACACACCAGAAGTGGATGCGGCAGGGATGGGATACATAGATGGTTCATGCTATGGAGATAAGGTCGAACATGGTGCACTTCTTGCGTGAGCGGGCAGAAGATAAGGGAGAGGAGAGGAGAGCGGGTCCGTTTGATGAGGCAGGCGTGCGGGCAGCCGTGTTTCCAAGAGAAAAAAGAAAGGGGGAAGGGGGGTTTGGTACAGGGACAAGGCATGAGGTAGAGAGCCGACTAGATGCTAGGAAAAAGAAAAAGCACACAATGCACAAGAACGGTGAGTATGGCATGATGTGGCAGCCACGCGAGAATGGGAAGCTAAAGGGGCCCGTCACAGATGACCTTCGCAAGGCATGCAACAAACTGACCCAGCATGTGTAGCGCAGTCAACTAAACACAGGGCTTGGAACATGACATCCACTCAGACTTTTACAATCACTCCTAACTATCCACAACTAACTTTCCTTACTACTCTTCTTTTCTTCCCTTGGTTGTCCACCATATGTACCAACCTCTGTACGAACTGAGAGCACAACATACACATTTCCTCAAAAACCACATTCTCTTGCTTTCTTTGAGATAAATTTGATTTTATCAACCCGTTGTGGATTTCCCATTTGAACACCTAAATATTTCAAGGAGAATATTTTGTAGCAAAAGTGGTATGGCGGTGTAACTTGACAAAGGTACTTGGTTAACAACCTTGATACCAGCGTGTGCCGAGAAGCATCACCATGTGGCAGCTGTTCCATAGGGAGCCCTCGGTTTTGTCATGGCACCATAAGCTTTTAACCAGACAACTATTACCAACCTACACGCCATGAAGGCGGTGGGGTCATAGACCACAAAGTAAGAGGAGTATTGCAAGGAAGGATTCAAACAACAAGGGTTCCCTTCACAACAAGGGACAAGGAATCCAAATCCAATGGCGGATTTGATTTAAAGAGATTCAAGTGCTTTGCTGGGACATCCATAATTAGTCGATACAGTGTCCAATATTATCCAATCACGGCTAGTCTACTGTTATCTGGATGGTAACTTCTCTTGTAACCCGCTTAATATCGCCCTTGAAAACTTTAAGCACATCTAATGAACTTAAGGTAGATGAACACAATAAACACAACGCTTCCAACGGTCTTATATGGGTACAATCATATAGGCATTTAGGCTCCCATTCACGACACAGCATTCACCTTCCCTATGATGGACGATCCCAACAACTACGGACGAAAAACAGCGGCAAGAGTACAATACCGGAGGACAATGATGAAAAGTGTTACTACTACGGGTATAGCATCCCAAGGTAGCTAATCTATTTGAGACCACGCATCTTCAGTCCTAGCTCGATGGATTTCTTCTACTGCCCTGGCTATGGATCTGCATCTTCTCGTGGCAATTGCTGAGTGAGGAACCAAAGGCGCGACTTCTGACACTTTTGATGGTGGAGGTGCTGGCTGCACTACAACACCGGTTCTCCTTCTTTCTAGTGGGTGGATCAGGATCCCTTCCAAGATCGGGGCATCCTACCTTTCAGCAGCCAGTGTCCTCTGCTTGGCCCTAGTGACAAGATAGGGCTCCCATAGCTGATGGACATGCCGATCTTCAGCCTCCTTCAGAGCTTCCGACATGGTAATCTCCTGGCTCTCAGCAGTTGCAGCATTGGCATGTGCTTCGGCGAGCTGCACCTGGAGCATCTGGGTGAAGATTTCAGCTTCCTCCGCCCACTGGAGGCAGATCCTCGGTTCCAAGGCTTGTCGGTCATACTGCTCAGCCAGAGCAAGCAGGCATGTAGTCAAGTGCACCACGGTAGTACTGTCCTCTTACACATCTCGCCCTTGCAAAGCCTCCATATGAGCCCTCCATGCCCGTTGATTCTTGTCCAAAGGTGGAAAGAACCTCATGGGGGTACGGGCAATGGGCTCCTCATAGATCTAGCAGGGGTACTACAAGGCTTTATGGGCCACAACTTGGTAGGTGTCAATGAAGCTAAACCTAGTTGCGGTCACACTCCAGGCCTCATTGAGGTCAGGGAACTCTTCACTCTTCCTGATGTAAATGGTAACCTCACACCGCTCAGTGCCATGCTCCTCATACCCATGGCCCTCATACTCGGGATAATCTTTGACTCCGAGCTTTTGTAGGGTGGCATGTAGGATTCTGGGAAAGCCCTCAATGTTTAGGCAGTAATTACTAACCTAGGCTCCTACCATTTCTGGCGGTGGTCATGAGGAAGGACTGAGCGAAAAGCTTGCTCTAAGGAAAAGCTAGGCGAGCTAAAGTGCGCCGAGTGGTGGTACTGATGGCTAAGTTAGGCTCTACTTATAAAGGTGGAGCAGCCAGTGGTCCTAGCGCAGTCCACCAGGTTTCCTGCGTGGGATCACAATGAACGAATCGACCAAATCCTACGCGTTCGAGGCAAGCGACGTGCGATGCCATTACTGACTGGTACGACTGTAGGGTAGGTATCCAACAAGAGCACAGAAAAGGGGTACGAGGATACATGGTCACGACGGGCGTGAACCATGGGCAAACATAGAGCACAAAGCCATAGTGTAGACCTAACTTTGGAACAAGAATGAGTCAGTTGTGCATAATACGACACGCGTGACACCTATGGATGGCGTATCTGCAAGCAATACAGATGCTACAATGCACAAACATGATATGCATGAATGCACGTCCTATATATCCTTCCACTATTGCCAGCATATAGGGCAACCGTTCTCAAATTTTTGGCACATCGTTCTCTCCCTGTAGCGAATCGATACTATCGAACTATGCTCGAGTCAGCGTACCTACAAAAAATTGATTAAGTCTACCTAAGTTAGCATAGTGTCATCTATCCTGGATACATAATCATAGTAATAGGTCTACTTATATAACTTCATGTAAAAACGTCCTAACTTTTTGAAAATAATTTGTTGTCAAGTTTTATTTTAGAAAAGGTTTTCGAAGCTTTATTTCCTCATTTATGCTCTGATACCACCTATGGTAGAATCCCCTAATCTAATGCCTCCCAAGAGCGCTCATCTTCCATTAGACACTAAGCACTCAAGGGAGAACACCAAATTACATGATCCCGTCGAGCACACCCAGGGGAGAACTCAAAAATCCATATTTTTCCATCAGGATCACAAATGAGAGGATAAAGCTTATATCATTCTTAACTATTTATTATATCACTTTTAATAAAACATCAGAGTATAATATTTATTATTATAACAACGGAATATAATCATATTATTAGGGTTATAAACAGTTTAATGTAATAACAGAATATAAACATGTGATTAGAATTACATCAGAAATGAATATCTAATCATGACATGATGAAGTATTGATATATAAACTACGACAACAGATTATGAAATTTTCATCTATAAAGGCATTTGGTGAGAGTTACAAATAACAACTACGATTGCAGCGTAAATGAATCCTCGCTGAGCCCACCAGGAGGTATCCACACATAAGGGTCAGCTCTAGCATCCACCTGTCACCTGCAATAGGGGGAATAAAACCCTAAGTACTCAATTGTACTCAGCAAGACTTACCCATCAGCAGGAAAGAAAAGACTCCAAGGATATGCAAGGCTATCTGGCTTGTGGGTTTATTGCATTTGCAGGAAGCATTACTAAGCGCGTGTCCTTATATTTGATTTTTATTAATAGCCGCATTGGTTAATTAACTAACCATTCTATGTAAGCACCTATGCTACTTTCAAGCAGGTGGTAAGCAATCAGATTTTCTTTTTCCATCTTCCATCTTTCATCTTCAGTTCTTACTATGGTGCTAGGCACGAAACAAGCCATACTGGATTGCTCAGCGATTCGCGAATCAATGCCCCCAGCTGGGTACCCCAAAAACACACATCCGCTTGTACCCAAGGCACAAGTAGGACCAACCCATCACCCTCCTGTCCTGGGGTCTTAGGTCCTCGTTCAAACTGGGACTCTAAGCCCCTGCCCCTGAGTCTCAGACTTAGTGCAGTGCAAGGACCTCCTCCACCAAAAAATCCCTAATAGTTGGTCTGGAAAGATCCAGAACCCATGACAAGAGAGCAACAAGTCTTTCAAGCACCCATACCCAAGTATGTGCTCAGGATAATAAGTCTGTGACTTGCCTCAATGGCTTATGCAACGACCGGTCCTTAACCGACACAGACAGGAAAAGCAGTGTAACTAAGCTATGCCCCGCGTCCACGGCGACACAACCTCTTACACCCACCAATACGCAAACCATATCCCTACCTAGTCACTATTTTCTTTTCCACCATTTATATTTTCCAAGTGATAATAATGCAGTAATATATTTCCTATCTCTCGCGAGTGACAGACAATCACTCGACTTCTACCGGAGTCCTATAGCATAGCATTCTACATGATCCTATCATACTAGTAAGACTCATAGGATAAAGATATATATGCAAGTGGGTTTCATTCAACTCCTTAAAACTTAATGCACAAATATAATTTAAACTGCAGAAAAGTAGGGGTTATACACCGGGGCTTGCTTGGGTAAAATATAACCAAAAGTTAGTATTTGCAGCTTCAGATCATCCACCATCAATTGAATAGAAAACTCATTGCATCATCTCTTAGAGAGAATACCATTACACCATCTTCAGATTCCCAATCAGCCTTCAATTGATCCGTTGATCCATCATCATACCTATATGATATGCAATGTGATGCAATGCAAAGACATAATTAATCGACTGCAATCATGACTCGTAAAATACGATTTACGCCTCTCAAGTTAACGAGCTAGTCCTAACGACAGCCGTACATAGGCTACATATCCATGTTGTCGAATAAGACGCTAATTTTCAACAATTATTTTAGTTATATAAACCCAAGTTGTTTCTTTATTCTATTCTATCAATTTAATCTTCATTCGCAATAGGACATCATTATCTATTTAGCAAAGTAATTATTCTGGAGCTACAAAAATTATAGTGAGTACCTAATATTGCTAGGAGCCTACTGTAAGAATTTTAGACTCAACACTATTACCAATTTATCACAACAATTCCTATAAGTTTATATTTTTACAATATTAAGTACCTTAAATTAATTATATAGCTTCCAAGAATATTATCACACTATGTGAACAAAATATACTAACAGGTAGATCATGATTTTAGGAGATTAACAAAATTGGTTCCATAATTTTTGGACAACTACACAAATTTATATCTATTTTACAAGTTTATTTCTACAACTAAATTAGCAAGTGCTTCATAAGACTAAAAGGCCAGCGGCCACCCCCTTTGGCCCAGGCACATAGTGTGTGGCCCAGACATAGGCAGCGGCCTAGTCGGCGGCACAAGACCGGCCCAGATGAGCGGGCATGGCTCAAGCGGTGCGGACAGCCTAGGCGCTACGTGAAGTAGGCCACGGCTGTAGAGGCGCAGGCCGAGCAGCCTAATAGATTGGCCCACGTGGCATGCCCTAGTCTCGGAGCGTGTTTTTTGCAGAAAAGACCCTAGGTTTTTAACTAATAAACTTACAATCTAGCTCACTATTCAAATGAGTCACGTATTTCACAATAAGGACCCTGTGTATATCTATTCACCTTCTTACCCATCTCTTCATCTTCCACGAACAGAGCACATGGCAAAGGACCTCCAGCCGGTGAGCGATCCCGGCCGAGAGGGCACGACGGCGGCGGGAGATCACGGGAACCCATCGGCGAGCTGCACGGGAACCCGCACGGCCTCGAGCTGGTCATGGCAAGATCCAAGTTGGTCCCTCGGTAGCCCGCCCACGTGAGCCATGGCGGTGGGCATGCCGACTACGGTGGCGCCAACTAGGCGGGCGGCTGTGGCTATGGCGATGTAGTGGGACTGCGCGGTGAGGTGGAGCTACGCGACAACTGGCGAGGGTAGGCCCCTTTGACACTAGGCGAACCTAGCGCGCCCCCGACTGGGCGATGCCGGGAAGGCGGACGACCGCGGCGCAGCGGTGGAAATGGCTATGGCGACTCCGGCGTAGATGGCGCGAGAGGGGCGGCAAGGTGTTGCGGGCACACAGGGAGGAGGGCGTGGCAACACAGGTCCAGGCACGCGGCCAAGGGCACACACACGCATTGCGAGCGGGGGAAAAATGTCGGCAATGATGGCATGACCACGGGCACCACTAGGTGGCTATGGGGTATGATAGGAGAGGGAGTGGATGGAGGCAGGGTAGAGTAGTACACGACAACAGTAATAGAAAAGGAAGAAAGCAGCTCGCGGGTTCGGCCAACTTCCACTATGCATGGCAGCATAGAGAAAAGGAAGGGGTAGACAAATAGAGGCAGCAGCAGTAGAGACAAGCAAGGCAGGCAAGACAAGCAAGTTCAGAGAGCAGAGAGCATGCCAAGAGGCACAGGGTGAAGCCACGAAACTGGTAGCGAGGAAAGGAAAGCAAGCAAAGTAGTACACGGCGGCAGTAGGGATGACACATGCTCCACGCGCTACGGCACGCCACAGAAGCAGACAGGGAAAAAAAGAAAGAGCAAGCAATCGACTCGACAGCGCGGCGCGATGCAATAATTTGGGTGATTCAAGCGGTCAGGACGGCAACTGTCGCTGGTACATTACCAATTTATCTAGGGACTAAAATGAGTCTATACGTAAATGTAAACATATCACTAGACCAAAGCTTTTCAACTGAGCGTGCTTATCATAATAAACACATGAGTATATATATATATATCATTTTATTTATTAATGGATTTTATTTTATTTATAAAAGTTGCTTTTCATGCTTAATCTAACAGAATAAACCGATCGCTAGCATCGTCGTTTGACATTCCTAAATATCTTTACGCATAGAGTAATTTAATTTGGGCGTTTATTTGAGTTCACAAAACTAAGCCACCTAGGATTCGCTTATCACCTCAAGTACGTTTTAAATTAAAAACCCGAGAAACTTGTTCGGAAATTTTTTTAGGCCTAAATCACGGTGCTAAACAAGCCCATAACACCAGGGGTGTTACAACGTATCCCTCGAGGGTATCCGTCATGAAGCATTCATGAGAGAGGTGATGGCTTCTCCTGCTGGAGTTAGAGCCAGAGGGCGACTCTGGCTCTGCTGTGAGGAGGTCATGGAGAGATTCCATGACGTGTTCGATCACCCCCATGAATTCGTGGTTGATGGGAGGTGAAATCATGTGTTGTGCCATAAGGTGGCTAACGGTCCCTGCAGCATTGCGGAGACCGAACGGAAGCACTGTTGAGGCACTCTGTATTGGGTGTTCTAGAGAGAGAGGTTCCCCTTCGGTGAGCCATGCCATGTCATTGGCGTAAGAGAAGGTGAGGCAGCATGGGTCCTCCCCAGATGGCTGGGTTCCTAGGGAGACGTCGAGCTGGCACTCAAGCCTCCTGTAGTCGAGACCGATGGAGGAGAGAGGTTGGATGGTGGCGTGAGCCAATGCCAACTCTCCTCCCACCATGATGATAAAGTCTAGATTCCCAAAGCGCACGTGTGCGCTCGGGACCCAGCTGACACTGTGGCTAGCTATCCATGGCCTAATGTTAATGTCACAACGCACAAAGGTCCCCTACCTGGCGCGTCAACTGTAGTTGTTTCGAGTAAACACCAACAAGTAAATTTGTGTTATTGCGCGTCTGGCCCAGATGGTGTGCTAAAAAGACACAAGGTTTATACTAATTCAAGCAGAATGTCCCTACGTTCAGTTTGTGGCTGCTGCTCATGCTATTAGCACCGAAAAGTTCGTAGTAGGGGTTACAAACGGGCGATAGAGGGACAATTCCAAAGTCTCTGATGGAAAGGTCGAATGGGTGCTGATGTGATGCGTGGTGTGTTGAATCAATCCCCTTAGTGGGGTGCCCTGCCTTCCCTTTTATAGGCCAAGGGAGAGCAGGGATTACAGATGGGAGAAAGAAGAAAAACCAAAGGCAAAGGAGTTCCTTCAAAGATGTCGGGTCTTCCTTTTTCTCTGTGCGGGCTCCATTAACATGGCAGGCGGTGCTAGGGATAGCCCCATGCTGGGTGCATATTCACTGATCCTGATAGATCTACGCTGGGCATTTGTCTGCTGATAATGTCATGTCCTGGCAATGTCAGCAAGTTGTCACGTCCCATCCCTCCCGGCGGGTGGCGTGGTGGACCAGGGTGCTGATATGTGGCCATACAGGGAGCAGAAGCGCAGTGACTGTACGTCCATTACTATAGGTGATGCAAGTTTCCTCCTAGACCGTAGTGGTTGTCATGAGCTTCCATCAAGATCCATGCCCAAAGGCAAATGGCGGCGCCCGCAACACTATAAGACAAATGTTGGTGCCTACAACACTGTTTGGGCTCTGACATACCTGGAAGGTCTCAAAGCGCCCTTATTGTCATATCCTGATGGCACTTTCCTATAGGCGTGCAGGGTATGGTCCTCGGTATTGCGGTTGACTTGAGTGCCCTGCATTATCTACGCGCGTCGTTAGGAAGGAGTCGTGCGCAGGCTTCAGGTGAGGCAGAGCCAGCCCTTAGATGTCGGGCAAGGCAGAGCATGCCCTCAGACGTTGGGCGAGGCAAAGCCAGTCCTCAGACATTGGGCGAGGCGGAGCCAACCCTCGAGGGTCGGGCGAGGCAAAGATAGGCCTCAGACATCGGGCGAGGCGAAGCCAGTCCTCAAACGTAGGACAAGGCAGAGCCAACCCTTAGGGGTCAGGCAAAGTGGAGCTAGCCCTCAGACGTTGGGTGAGGCAGAGATAGCCCTCGGACATCGGGAGAGGCGGAGCCAATACTCCTCTCAAACGTCAGGCGAGGCGGAGCCATCCCTCGAGAGTCAGCCTGAGGCATTCCCAACCCTCGGGGGTCAGACGATCAGACAAAATGGAGCCTGTGGCCTTGGTGGTTTGGACAAGGCGGGGCCTACTAGGAAATATAGTTGTGTTCTTGATCGCTCTGATGAATTTAGCGCTAATGGGTATCAACTTTTCTTCTTTGGGTACCCTAGTATTGGTCCCCGACAGGAGGCTAACCAAACAAAGCGAGGTATCTCTGTTACGGCAACAAATAGGCCCCACTACCGGAGATGGCCTCTTTGCCGAGTGTCCTAGACTTTGTCGACTGCTTTTTATCGGGCGCTCGACAAAGAGGTTATTTGTCGAGTGCCAGAGAGAAAGCACTCAGCAAATAACTGGCACTAGGCAAAGAGGTGGTTTGTCGAGTGCCGAGCACTCGGCAAAGACCAGGTTTGCCGAGCATCGGGCACTCGACAAACCAGAACACTCGGCAAAGGGCCGCCGACGTTAACGGCCGGCAGCCGTCGTTAACCCTTTGCCAAGTGTCTTCTCCTCACACTCGGCAAAGCGGTGATTTGCCGAGTGTCATTTTTTGACACTCGGCAAACCATATTTTTCACTTTTGACCACCAAACTTTTTCAGCAGTCCTCATACAATACCTGGTACTCCATGTTCCAATGTGGCACATTTCTCAGACTTTTTCTATATTTCTTTAATTTATTTCATTTAATTGAATTTTCTTGGATAATTCAAATTATAACTGCTAGTCATTCGAATAATGGAAAAAATGAATGAAAAAATGATATTCATGTTATTTAGTATAATGTGAGGCCGTATCCAGGAACAGACCACCAATTTCGAACATCTTGTTCACAAAACATGACCACGAACTTGCGGTCGAGTTGTTTTTAAATTCTGTAAAAAGCAAACGAAGTCCGAAAATCATGAAACTTGTCAAGATGTCATGATATCATATGTGGAGGCTGTGATAAAAAATCATGAAACTGGACGATTGTGACGAGTGAAGGTGGTCACACACGCCAAGTCAATGGCATTCTCGGTCTTCTGTGCAAGGAGCACTTCCCAGTCCTGGTTGAGTACGCCGGAGTGACGGGGCCGGCCTACTCGTTTGACCACTACGCCACTGCCCCCGATGCTGTAGATCGGGCCCGCAGGGTATTCAACAACAAGGCAGAGCAGGTGAAGCAAGAGTTGTGGGTAAGTCTTCCTCACACTACATTGCTCATTACATCGCATTCATTGGATATTCTTGAAATAATGAATGGATACATCGTGTTTGTATGTAGGATTTCTTTAGATGCCAGGACGGACATGAGGCCAGGGCAGATGCGGTGGCTACCAAATGCTACAAAAAACTCATCGTGGACATGCATTACGAGGCGCGCATCCAGGCCATCGGAACTTACCACGGGACCGTCCTTGGAACGAAGGTCACCAAAAGGGACGCAAGAACCATGACGTTGACCCGGGATCAGTACCTGTAGGTAAATACAAAACATTAATACTGATTCCTTTTGAGATTAAGTAGGCTTAATTTCATCTTCTGATATGTCATGTACTTGATGACCTGTAGATGATTCCTTATTGGTGCGCCGCGCATCCCCAGTGCTAGGAACAGATGGTGGACAAGTGGTGCTCGCGCGAGTGGGAGGAGACACACAACTTATGCCGGGAGCGGCGTTTGATGAGGCCAGGTGTAGCACACCATCAAGGCAGCCGCAACCTCAGCGGATACGCAGAAACATAGGTACGCAAATTTATTTATTTATTGTAACGCTCAATTCTGCATGATTTCTAATCATCTTGTTGTTTTTCTCATAGTTGGCGTCACATGGTGGCCAGCCTTGCTCCATCTTCAAGGCATTTGCTATGGCCCACAAGGGCAAGGCGATGTCCGACGTCGACTACAACCCGGAGGATGGGGCCGAGGCGTACAACAATGCGACTGTTCACAACCGCCTCAGTGAGTACACATCGATGGCAAGGGAGGTCCATGAGCCAGAGTACGATCCGAGCACCGAGAACCTTGATGGAGAAGTCATCATGAGGGTGGGAGGAGGCAAGAAGCATGGGCGGTACTGGATTGGCGACGGCGCAATCGACTTGGCCACTACTCCCAGTCTCTCTCAGATTCGAGCAAGTAGCACGAGCAGGAGCCCGGCCATACGACCTCAACAAGACACTTCACACCACCGGGTGGGGGCACTCGAGGTTATTCCTGGTTTATTCGTCGTTCATTGGTTTTTTCATACCTTTCCTTTGCATTATTGTAACATTGGGGTGAATATATTGTAGGCCCAGCTGGAACAAGATAGAAGGATATGGGAGCAGATGCAGGCGAAGATGGAGAGGGTGGAGGCCGAGCAGCGGAGGATGGCGGAGATTCTTCAGTACATGCAAAGTCTTGGCGCCGTTACGTGTGTAGTTCCGCCACCTTCGCTATTCGCTCCACCTCCAACTCTATCTCCTCACTATTCTACTCCTGTGAGTATAAATGTTTTAGTTTGTATGTTCATGCTTATGGTCAAACCTAGTGGAGTATGAAAGTTTTATTCATGTATGGTATATATTTATCTTGTCTCACACATGCAATCTCTTCTTCTTTGTACAGAATCAATCGGCGGCATCGAACAATCCTCATGCTTTAGCAAATCCTTCACCAAATTAGTCTCATTGGCTATCTTGGTGATGATACTTGTGGTTGTTAATGGTACTTCTATTTGTAATTGTGGTTGTAGATGATGGAGCACTTGGATTACTTGTGAACTTATTTGTGATGTATTGTGAGACATGTGACATTTTATATATATATGTTACGTTTGTGATATATGTGGTGTTGGTGATATATATGTGATGTTGATGATATATATGTGATGTTGGTGATGTTTGTTATATATATCTTCTGTTTGTTTGGATGGAATGTAAAAAATAAATAAAAAAGACTGTTTTCAGTCACTTTATTGAGTGCAATGGTCATGACACTCGGCAAAGTGACGACCTGTGAACATGCCTGGGAACATGCTTTGTCGAGTGCAAAGGCCATTGCACTCGGCAAACATCACAGATTTGCCGAGTGCCACGGGCCAGGCACTCGGCAAAGGTCGCCTGTTTGCCGAGTGTCTTGCCGGTGGCACTCGGCACAGTGGCCACCTTTGCCGAGTGTTTGAGTCAACGGCGCTCGGCAAAGAGGCGACCTTTGCCGAGTGTTTGACCTTAACACTCGGCAAAGCCACCGTCATGGCGGCGCTCACCGTCATGGCGACTTTTCTTTGCCGAGTGTCAGATTAGCACTCGGCAAAGGCTTTGCCGAGTGTCTGATAAAATGCACTCGGCAAATATATCTTTATCGATAAACTATTTACTGAGTTTCCTTTGCCGAGTGAGTGTCTTTGCCGAGTGAGTGTATATCGACCTTTGCCGAATAGCTGAGGCACTCGACAAAGAAGCTGAATCCGGTAGCGAGGTCTCGTCAGCTCAGCTCCGATCCATCATCGCTTTATGCATGCATGTGTCATTGTATCGTGCAACAGCAGTTGCGACTGGGGAATAATTGCATGCGTTAGCTGCCTTTGTTCTCTCGTATTCGGGCGCGCGGGACCTCGCATCGCTTTTGGCATTACCAAACGTAACGCAGCACAGCGCGTGCCCACCATGCATGTCTGCTGCCGACCGGCCCGGTCGGTCGTCCATCGGCCGGCCACAGCCAGTCAGGGCCAGACTTCTCAGACCTCTCACTGGAGGAACCGCTGGCCGCCGGGCCATGTAGCTGCTTCTGTTGTTCGCTCATCAACCTCATGCTCCTTCAGTCCGCGGCCGGCCACTGATTGATCCACAGAACGCCCGCTACCAAACTCCAGTTAGTCCATCGATCGATCCATGTTGGTTTCAATCTAGTTTGAGCTTGTGTACTCCCTCCGTCCAGAAAATCATAAAATTCTAGCACAATGTCATGGTTTAGTATCTCAAGTTTGATTAATTATAGATAAAAAAATATTAATATTTATAATATCAAATAAATACCATTAGATTAATTACGAAATATATTTCCTTAATAAATTAATTTAGAGTTACAAATGTAAATAGTATTCACTAGAAATTATGTTTTTTTTGACAGAGGGAGTACGGAGCAAGCTGGAGACGGCTAGCTTCAATTCAGAGAATCAGAGTATGTACGCGTGGCCTTTTTGCTCGGAGTTTTCTGTGTTTTTATATTAGCCCAGCAGGACACTCACCGCCGGCCGGCCTGCCCCGGAGAAAGATCATGCATGGCGATGAGCCACCTGTGCGTGCCTAGCTTCTCGAAGCCACGGGGGGGTACACATATACCACGGCCTCGCAGCCGGACGAGACGATGACCACGTCTTGTTCCGGCCGTGTTGTTCGTGTTCCCATCCATCACCTGTTCGCTGATGCTGAAATTTTGTTTATGTTGAAATGTTGTGAGAGAAAAATATTATTATATAACTAAAAAATAGTTCAGAATAAGCTCAAGCGAATAGGCGCATCTCTTGTATCGGTCACCCCAAGCCCTTCCGCCGCGGCCTACAAGTACAATCCGTACACGGCCAAAGAGGATGCATGGCAACCCTACAAGAAGATAAATATATAGATGGTCTAGAAATTGAACATTTGTCTGCATTTCCGCATCTCAGGACAGAAGTAGTATGTGTTAATACCGTGTGTGTGTGTAGGGCTGGTCTGCATCGATCCCAACTATGCATGAGTGCTAGCAGTAACACTGCTGGCTCGTCTTCCATTTTTCTACTCCAGTTACACTCTTGTTCTCGTCTATATGTATATCGGGATAATGCATGACCTACTGAATTTGGTCAGGGGCCCAAGAGATGCCACAGGAAGAGGCAGTCAAACCTATATCTATCTGTTTTTGATGCACCACCTAAGTTACGTTCAGCCAAAACTTTACAGAATGAGCTGCTCTTTTCACCGAGAAATATGCATGGCAGGGATGGCAACAACTTTGCGTGGCGTGCTCAGCCTTTTTGTTTTTGGGTCGTTTCTTCCTATGTGGTTCAGTGATCGCGTGCAGTGGCGCAGTGCCAATCACAAGTGTGTTCGTTAAGGATTGCTGTTACTATGTGTTGTTGCATGAGATGTTTCAATAATTCTGATTCTGATAATCCGAGGGATTAATAAATATATGTACTGAAGAAATGCACATGCGGGATATGTACACACACACACACACACACACATATATATATATATATATATATATATATATATATATATATATATATATATATATATATAGAACTACTGTCCTGTAGCCGGCTACAGAATAACTTATTCTGTAGCCACTTTGAGTTACGATAATTACTATGTTAATTTACGAGATTATAGTAACTCCTTACTAAGTGGTTTAATATAATGTGTTATAGTAACCCAACTATCGTAAATATGTATTGACATTATGGTAAATTAGTATATAAAATTATAGTAAATGGAGGTGGCTACGGAATAACTTATTTTATAGCCGGCTACTGAATAGCCTCTCCCTATATATATATATATATATATATATATATCCCGCATGGTGCATCTAGGAGGGACGACCGTACCGGCCTGAAGCTTGGTGAACATTGAAGAACCTCATAAAATTGTCTCTAGTTGTTCTGACAGATATTAATTAATGTGCTCATCTTTGGAGCAGATTAATTAGTGTTGCGGGGAAGGTACTACGGGTACAAGACAATCCTGCTCTACAAGTCCTCCTTAAGGCCCAGCATACAGGGAAGAAAAAAATTAAAATTGAGCTAATATGTACCGATTGACTAATAGCATAATTAAAGCTGGTTTAAGATGATGAAACAGAATAGCCATTTGCTTGAAATTAAACAATATTCAAACGTGATATTAACTTTTCATAAAATAGGTTCGAATCACTGTTTAGAGACTCCAGTTTTTTTCCCAAAGGCGGTTGTAATTCTAACCCCTAGAAATGGTTATAGAGGGGCTCAACATGACCACAGCTAAAAATCGGTTTTCCAGTGGTGTTACATACCACCCCTAGCAATACCTCTATTTTAGAGACAATCATTGTCATGAACTGCAGCTACAAATCAATTTTTAGTAGCGATTGGCAAGGTGGATTTCACATCGCTTACACAAATTGGTAATCGTCACTTGAAAAGAGATCAGGTGAGTCCTCTGAGATAGTCAGGCACTTGCAACCTTCTCTGGTAGAATTCTTCAGCATGCACGACCAGAGAGCAAGGTGCTTACTTCAAGACTTCCACGCAAGAAACAATAACACCGATCATCCCGGTGCGTCCCTCTTGGCAGCACCGGACATATCCAATGCGCCTGCCTCAGTAGGCCTAAGTCTTCATTGTGCCACCTTACCTTCCGATGTCCTCTAGAAGGTCACACCAAACCTATCCGGCGCTTGCAAAGACACCGCCTCGAGCTCTGTTTCAAACCCTTTTTCAAATGTGCTAACTTCCAAATATTATCCAACGTGACAACAACTCCTTTGTCCTGAAGTTAGCATTTTCAAATTCAATTTCAAAGGACTTTCACTTGCTCCTTTCCACGCCACTCAATCTAAATGCAACATGAGTTAGATCTCACCTAGTGGCACTAGATAACAGTTTATCTCACAAGAATACCCCTCTTGATAGTATGTTATCTATCCAAAACCCAGTCAAGCACTTCTCTACTGAACCTTAGACCGATTAAATGAAATGCCCTATAAAATATACCTTTTCATTGTGCATTCCATTGTATATCCTTTCTTGGTGATGCCACACAAGCATCCAAACTCCATGTTCATCAAATGATGAAAAATGATCATCCGTTGTGTGCTCAACCATGCTACCTTTGATCATTGTCCATAGCATGAAGCTCCTCCATCATACTCCATCAAACCACAGCTTGATCATCAACACTATCAACACTTGGCTTGATCTTCCATGAATGATTATGATCCACTTCATAGCTTTACATGGCCTTATTGGTTCATTGGTCGCAGCCTCGCTTGCTCTTCACCATTGCCTCGATTCATCGGCATCAAGCCCTCTACTAGCATTTCACTGCCTCGATGGTCCATCACACCAGAGCCTCTAGCTTGCCCTTTACACACTTGCAACCTAGTCTTTTGTAGCCAGGCCTCACACCTTTATCTTCTACAACTGCAATGCATGTCATGTCTCAGGTGTAATGAACTACTTCAACTCCACCAGTTGAGCACTTGCAACAAGCATAAGCCACTTCTCCATCATGGGTCTATGTTTTGCTCACACTAATTATCTGTGGACTAAGCACATGTTCGTCTCACATGAAACACATTAGTCTACCCAAGGTTGTCACTAAATTACCAAAATCAAACTGGTTTTTCACACGTCCTCCATGTAGCCTTTGACGCACAAGATGTCGCACGACTTGTCGCCCCCTCTGAAAATAGAAAATGACCACCTCCAAAAATACATTCTGTAGTAGTCATCTTCTCTCCCTCTCTATCTTCTAATGCTATACCCACATAGATACTCCATAAGTTATATAACTAGAATCTTGTTGTGACAAACAAGAATCCAATTGTGAGGAACTTATCAATTACTATATAGATTTTACTATTTATGTCCGTAGTTTTCCTCTCTTTGTTGTAGCTAAATGTTTAGTTCAGTAATCCTCAGCTTAAGTTAAGTGGCTCTATTGTAGCCCATGGCATGGCACTTCATGATTACATACTCAATTTCAACCTTTAAACTTAATAAAGTTGCAGCAAATTATTTATCCATATACAAAGTTGAACTCTTGTTCTTTGCACCTTCTTGTTTAGATATATCCTTTTGTACTTTAATAGAAATAAAGATTTTAGGTCCAAGACTATAATCTTAATTACTATAATGGCATAAATGATCATTTAAGCGTACAATATCATGATGTAGCTTGAAGTGACATTTAGGAAGGGCTAATAGTACTAACCTCAAATAATATTAATATGTAAGCCTAACAATTAAGCTTTACTTCAAAGGAATTTTAAAACCCAAGGAGCCATGGCCTTCTTTGATCTGCAAGACATCCTCTGATTCACTACCCAAGATGAATTTTCTCTATTAGATAATTATGTGTGAAGTATTGTTTTTAATAAAAGGATAGAGACATAGAGTGCTTACAAGTATACCATCAATATGGATACATCACAATGTGTCAGTCAAAATGTATAGATTTATCTAAAGTAACAACTAACATAGATTATTGTTATGGATATTAATATAATTTTAAATGAATTGTTATATCACTGTATATGAGTCATTAGGGACTTTTTTATGGTTGCCAAACCTACAAATATACTTCTATTGCTCATCATTATCCTTGTATGTGGTTTGCAATTGATGTCAGAACATGTATGCTTACCATAGTTTAGTTTTCCATCCTTTCCAAATGAATAGTTGAAAGGACCGAGATGTCACCAAGAGGAGGGGCGAGTAGGTGTTTCCTAAAAATATAAAACCTACAGTAGCGAATAAGTTCAGAATTTCTGACTAGGCTCAAAATGTACGAACCTCCCAAGGTCGGGAATTCTGATCTAGCATTGGAATTTCCAAACCTAGGAAACATGAAATCTCAAATTGACAAACATTATGCCTATATAAATAAGTATACTTGTTACCAAATGTTGCTATACATGTAGTGAGTTGATTCCTTGCAAAACCTACAACCAAAAACACAAGAACACAAAGGATACACTCAATTTGTTTATCGAAGATCGGGCCTCATCAAATGAGCCGTACGTCTTCGTTGTGGAAGCCGTGAGTGACCCAACAAAGGTCAACTCATGGCTGGGTCCAAAACGACATCTTTCCACCTTTCCACTAAGGAGTCTTCTTTCCTATTTCAGCGCGAAGACCAACCCTTACAAACTTCTGGCTATGCACCACACCTTGGTAACTCACCAGCATCCACTAAGCCATCTAGGAGTAAAGCTCCAAGAGAAACAAATGCTTCACACAATGATGAACAAGCTCCACAAGTTCTCAAGGGTGGGATTGCTCTCTTGTCGGATGAATTAGCTCTAGCAATGCCAAGCAACATGATCAGTTTGACAAAATTTGATGGTAACACATGAGACACAAGGATTTATACTAGTTCAGGCTGCGGTGCGTGTAAAACCTTAGTCCAGTGGTGTTGCTGCTCTTCTTTTATTCGTATGCTCAATTATAGGGGTTGTTGCTCCTAGCTACATAGTAGATTGGAATGAGATGAGTTAGATCCCAATCGCGAGGCCCCTACCCTCCTTTATATAGGCAGAGGGGGTAGGGTTATAACAAGGGCGATCGGGCTAACAGATTGGATTCCTAGTTTGTTAAATGGAATGCGCAATAGATTGATCCTAGCTATCGTCTAGATACGCCTGTCTTGGATATTCTCGGCTTGCCTTGGTCTTTACATTGGTCGACCGCCTTGGCCTTCGTGGGCCTCCTTGTAACACCCTCGGTGTTACGCTGTTAATCATCTACTAAAACATGTCATGAGCATCATACTTGTGTGTTAATGCATGTGGTGAAGTGTGTAGATCAATTTTTGTAACTCAAAATGATCAATAAAAATGCTAAACGAAAGTTGGTTCGATGGTTCATGCATATCAAGTAGGGTTTAAAACCAATTTTTATTAAGCAAAAATACTATAGAACATGTGTGTGATACTTAAATAAAGTTTGAAGTACAAACTTTGTAGATGACAATGAAATATTTGCTTTTGAAAAATAATATTTCTTTGTAATATTTTCAATAGCCTAGAAATCGCAAATTGAAATCAAGTTCAGTTCAAAACTTAGAAAATTTCTAAGTCTATCAACAGCTAGATGCTGCTATGTTTAGCAATTTATTTAGAGAGATTGGGTTAAGGAGTGATGTAGTGCTATGATTCGATTTAGTAGTTCCATATGCCATCTTGAGTGTAGTGAAGTCGGTTTAGGTTTAGGAGCAACGATTTGGTCATGACCAGCGCTTTAAAATTCATGCGCGTACTTGTCTTGGGTTGGTTAGCGCCGGGTGCGTGGTCACCGCGCGGCCTTCCCACGCCGTGCACATGGTCACGTCTCGCGCGGTCACCCTAGGCCACCACGCTCGGTTGATCGGGCCGCCTAGGCTTGGCCGAGGCTGGCCGCAGCGAGCTATTGGCCCCGTGCCCTGCTTTCTTGCCTTGCGCTGCCGCCATTGGAGCCGCCACGGCCGCGCTGCCACTGCCATCGCATTAGCCCACTGCTACCTCGCGTCGTGACGCTACCGCTGCCGTTGTGTCACTCCCGTACTCACGTCTGCTCGTTGCATCACGCAGCCCCCTCCCTGGTCCGGTTGGGTGTCGTCCGCACATGGCCGTGCATGTCGTCATCACTCTATTAATGGCGCTGCGGCATGCAGGCCATGGCCGGTCGCGGACACTCGCGCTCATCCCCTCGTGCTTGGACATAGGTCCCTCAGCCACAACCGCTCGCATCCTGCCAAGGCGAGGACGAACCGAGCCCACCTATCATGCCCTATTTCTCTCTTTCTCCCTCTGCTTTCCGTCATCGTCGAGTTGCGGTCATGGTGAGCCAGAGAGCGAGCACCTATCATCAATTCCTCATGCCCGTGTCTTCGCCTTTACGTCCTCTTGCTGACCGCCCCTAACCCGCTTTGATTATGTCCAGGCCAAGCTCCAACTTTGGAGCTTTGCTCCCGCCGTTGCGCCATTAAGGCCCAGCCCGCCTCATCGTGGCTAGCTCCAACCTTGCCATATCGCGTTGAATTAACCACGCCACTAGCCCGGCCTAGAACCCCTCTTTGTTGTGCACATGCTAGTCATAGTTCTAGTGCCACCTCCTCACCACTGACACGGCCATGCCTTTGTGGTCCACCATTCACCTCGCAGCGCGCACATGGCCAGCCTCGCTTGGGTCATCTTCAGCCAAATCGGCACCTCAGTTAAGTCACTGGTGAGTCGTCGTTGCTCACCCACTACCCCTACTACCTTATTGTTCTTGTGGCTCACCTGATCATCGTCGCCATTGTCGTAGGGTGCTCGTTGTTGTGGAGAGGTCCTTCTACAGTGTCCTGGCTCATGCAACTGTCGCCCATCGCCTCGTGTCGACCCCTTGGTGAGATTCGGCCTCTTATCTAGGTTAGCCTGGGTCCTAGGTGGCCGGCGTTGTCGCTAGTCCACCGCTCGTCGCGTCGGAGCGCACGGGGGAGGCCAGGGACCATGCCGTTGTAAAGAAGAGAGAGTACAAGGGTTTTTTGCAAAGGTGTTGTCTCTAGGAATAGTAACATGGACTACAGTTTGTTTTGTTCATAGTCCAAGGGTGTTTTTGCTAATATGCCAGCGCACGCGGAATTCCCCCCGTCTGAAAACTCTAGTTTGGTTTTGGTGAATTGATGAAACCCTAAGTGCTAACCTAGTTTATCAAAGTGATTATGAGATAGGTGGCACATTCCAAGTAGTGAAGCAAATGTAGATCATGACATGATGTTGGTGATGCCATGGAAATGATCAAGTGCTTGGACTTGGAAAAGAAGAAAGAGAAAAACAAAAAGCCCAAGGCAAAGGTGAAATTTATAGGAGCTTTTTGGTTTTGTGATCAAGACACTTAGCGGGTATGATCACATTTAGGATTGATAGTCGTACTATTAAGAGGAGTGAAACTCGCATTGAAATACGGTTATAAAGTGCCACTAGATGCTCTAACTCATTGCATATGCATTTAGGATCTAGTGGAAAGCTAACACCATTGAAAACATTTGTGAAAATATGCTAACACATGTGCACAAGGTGATACACTTGGTGGTTAGCACATTTGAGCAAGGGTGGAGAAGTTAGTGAAATAAAGGAGGTGATAGTCACTGAGAAATAGTGACCGAACACTAGGTCACGCAGTGACCAAACTCTGACCCTGTGTCCAATCAGTGGCGCGCAATGAAGGCAGCCCTCGATCCCTTGATCGGATGCTGAAGAGATAGAGGGACCGGATGCGCAGGGGTGCGTCCGGTCACCTAGTGATGTACACTGACGCAAGCAACATAGAAAGGCTGTGTTGACCGGACGCTAGCCTAGGTCCGGTCACGAGCCACCGGACGTGTCCGATCATGAATTTCCATCTCTGGAACCTTACTGGAAGTGACTGGATGCTAGGGTCCTGTGTCTGATCCTACACTGTAGTGCATCCGGTCACAACTTAAATGCACTGATGACCGTTCAGATCGAGCAATAGCATTTGAAGCAGGGGACACATGGTGAAGATCTGAGGACCGGACGCTGGGGTCCTGTGTCCGATCAATACAACCGGCACGTCCAATCGCCCTGATTTCTTAGGGAACAAAGATCCAACAGCTCTATTCATGGGGGCTCTCTATTTAAGCCCTATGGCCGGCTCAAGCTCACTCTCTTGGCCATTTATATTGACATAGCAACCTTGTGAGCTTAGCCAAAGCACTCTCACTCATCTCCATCATTGATTCATCATCTTTGTGAGATTGGGAGAGAATTTAGGTGCATTGCTTGAGTGATTACATCTAGAGGCACTTGGTGTTTGTGTTTCACTGCCGGATTCACTTGTTGCTCTTGGTGGTTGCCACCATCTAATTGGCTTGGTGCAGTGGAGGAGGATTGGCATGAGTTGGTGATTGTTCGTGGCCATCTCCCGGTGATTGTGAGGGGACTTATACCTTCCCCGGTGGAGCACCGAAAGGTAACCCTAGTGGATTGCTCATGTCATTGAGTTGCCTCACTTGTGGGTAGGTTCTTGCGATGTCCAATTGTGTGGACGAGGTTCATGCAACACTTCTTAGCCATCGAACCACCAAGTGTTGGTCGACACAACAGGGACGTAGCATGTTGGCAAGCACATGAACCTCGGGAGAAAATTGGTTGTATCTTGCCCTTTGGTATTCTTCCGGTGATTGAGTTAGTATTCATCTTGTGATTGGTTCACTCCTCTACGCGGTGGTACAATCACCTTACTTACTCATTTACATACTCGCAAACTAGTTGTAGTAAGCTCTTTAGTGTAGCTAGAATTGAGAGCTTACTTGATAGCTTAAGTTCATCTAGTGGAGCTCTTTAGTGTAACAAGTGTGAGAGCTTTTAGTGAGTAGTGACTTAGTAAATTGTGTGTCTAGTGATCATAGTAACTAGAATTGTTGGATAGGTGGCTTGCAACCCTTGTAGAGCTAGAGCAAGTTTGTTTTTCACTATTTGTCATACTAATCAAATTGCTCTAGTTGGTTTGTAGATTTTTAAATAGGCTATTCACCCCCCCCTCTAGTCTTATTAGGACCTTTCAGGTGGTATCAGAGCTAGGTTATCGTTTGATTGAAGGCTTAACAACCTCGGTGTCAAATTATGGCTCAAGTTGTGTTCAACCATATGAGGGGCAAACCACCGTTCTTTGATAGCACAAGCTATGATTATTGGAAAAGAAAGATAAGGATGTATCTTGGTTCAATCAATGATCAAGTATGAGATGTGACTGAGAGTGACTATGCTATCATTGATCCCGACAATCTCACCAACCAAGACAAGACCAAAAAGCAATGCAATACAATGGCTCTCAACACCATATACAATGACATTGATTCCAAGGTGTTTGAGCAAATCAAGGATTATGAGAGAGCTAATGAGGTGTGGAAGAGATTGGAGGAAACATATGAGGGCACACCGGTGGTGAAGAGTGCCAAGTTGTATATTCTCAAGGACAAGTTGACAAGCTTCAAGATGAAGGAAGATGAGAGCATTCCAGAGATGTTCCATCAATTGCAAGTGATTGTCAATGATTTGAAAGCATTAGGAGAAAAGATCAATGATGATGATGTCTCTTATCAGTTCTTGATGTGCTTACCTCCAAGATTTGAGATGTTGAGATTGCTTATCATAAGAGGCAATTTAAAGGAGATTACCCCTAACCAAGTACTAGGTGATGTCATGACACAAGAGACATACCGTGTGGAAAGGGAAGGGGTTGACAAGGATGACAAGAAGGAAGACGAAGACAAGAAGAAGAAGAGTGTAGCATTCAAGGCTAGCTCATCATCCAAGAACAAGGGTAGGTCTAAGAAAGAATCAAGTGATGATGAGGATCTTAGTGACATTGATGATGAGGCCATGGCTCTATTTGTGCACAAGATGGGTAAATTCATAAAGAAGAAGGGCTATGGTACAAGAAAGAGAAGAGATCACGCCAAAAGCAAAGAATATGTGAGAAGATGCTACAATTGCAAGAGCCCCGATCACGTTGTAGCGGATTGTCCCTACAATAGTGATAATGATGAGGATAAGAAGAAAAAGAACAAGAAGGAGAAGAAGATGACCTTCCAAAAGAAGAAGAAAGGTGGAGGCTATGTGGTCACTTGGGATAGTGATGGCTCTTCGGATAGTGATGGCTCTAGTGATGATGGCAAGAAATCTATCAAGAAAGCACTAGCAAGCATTGCCATCAACAACAAGCCCTCCATCTTCGACACTCCATCGACATGCCTCATGGCAAAGCCTACCAAGGTAAAATATGATGTGAGTGATGATGATGAATGTGAAAGTGATGCTTGTAGGAGTGATGGTAATGATAAGGAGTACACCAAGGAGGAGCTCTTGGACATATGTGAGCAAGTGCACACTTGCTTTGAGATGAAGAGAAAATAGTGCAAAGAATTACATAAGAAAGTCAAATTTCTTGAGCAATCTCTTGATGAGCTCAATGCCACTCATGAGAAGCAATTAGATGCCCATGAGAAGCTTGGCAAAGCTCACTCTAATCTTGAAAAGGCTCACTCCTCTCTTATCGAGCAAGCCAAAATGGAGGAAGTCAAGAAGGAGCAAGTGATCGTGTCTTGTGATGTGGGACTAACATGTGATATTATTGGTGAATCTTTTTATAAGCCCATTGTTGTTGCCACCACTAACCCTTCTTGTAGCACTTCTACTTCAACTTCACTTTCGAGTGATGGTCTCACTTGTGATACCTCACTAATGGTGGAAAATAAGACCCTCGAGAAGGAGGTGAATGAGCTCACTTGTGCCTTAGGCAATGCCTATGGTGGAGATGCCCGCTTGCTAAAGTGCTTGGGTAGCCAAAGATTTTCTCTCAACAAAGAGGGATTAGGCTATACCCCAAAGAAAAGCAAGGTGGCCTTTGTCACTCCCAAAGCTAGCTTTGTGAAGGGCAATGGTCGGTTTTGTAATAGATGCAAGCAAGTTGGACATATAGAGCAATATTGCAAGACTAACAAGAACAAGCAACCTAATGTATTCTCAATTAGATTTTATTCTTGTTACATGCTCGTTAAGGGTGCAAATGGTGTGAAGGCTAAATTCATTGGTACACCAATTGTGGGCCCAAAGAAGAAGGTCATTTGGGTACCAAAGACCTTGGTAACTAACCTTCAAAGACCCAAGCAAGTTTGGGTACCTAAAAGGAATTGATCTTCTTTTGTAGATCAATTATAAAGCCGGAGGAAGGCATTGGGTGCTTGATAGTGGGTGCACACAACACATGATCGGTGATCCAAGAATATTCAATTCAATCAATGAAAATAAGAGCAATGGGATTGAAAGTATCACATTTGGTGACAATGGCAAAGGCAAGGTCAAAGGGCTTGGTAAGATTGCAATATTCAATGACTTGAGCATTTCCAATGTGCTACTAGTAGAGAGCTTGAACTTCAACCTATTATCGGTAGCTCAATTATATGATCTTGGTTTTAAGTGCATATTTGGTGTGGATGATGTAGAGATCATAAGTGTAGATGGCTCTAACTTAATATTCAAAGGATTCAGATATGAAAATCTATACTTGATTGATTTCAATGCTAGAGAAGCTCAATTGTCAACATGTTTGATCACTAAGTCTAGCATGGGTTGGTTATGGCATAGAAGGCTTGGTCATGTTGGAATGAAACAATTGAACAAGTTGATCAAGCATGACTTAATTAGAGGCTTGAAAGATGTCACATTTGAGAATGATAAGCTATGTAGTGCATGTCAAGCCGGAAAGCAAATTGGCAACACACATCCTAAGAAGAGCATGATGAGCACATCTAAGGCATTTGAGTTGATGCACATAGACTTGTTTAGACCAACCACATACACTAGCATTGGTGGAAATAAATACAGATTGTAGATTATTTCACTAGATACACATGGGTGTTCTTTCTTGTTGATAAAAGTGATGTGTTTGCAACCTTCAAGACATTCATCAAGAGAATTCATAATGAGTTTGAAACAACCATCATGAAAGTGAGAAGTAACAATGGAAGTGAGTTCAAGAACACAAGAGTGGATGATTTGTGTGATGATTTTGGTATTAGGCATTAATTTTCAGCCAAGTATACTCTACAATCAAATGGCCTAGTTGAAAGAAAGAATAGAACTTTGATTGACATGGCAAGATCAATGTTGAGTGAGTACAATATGAATCATTCTTTTTGGGCCGGACCAATCAACACGGCTTGTTATTATAACAACCAACTCTATTGTCACCCCATGATAGAGAAGACACCTTATGAGATATTGAATGAAAGAAAGCCCAACATAGCATACTTTCGAGTTTTTGGTTGTAAATGCTACATATTGAAGAAAGGCACTAGATTGAGTAAGTTTAAAAAGAAATGTGATGAAGGTTTCTTGCTTGGTTACTCCACTACTAGCAAGGCATATAGAGTTTGAAATTTGGCTAGTGGTACTCTTGAGGAGGTTCATGATGTAGAATTTGATGAAACAAATGGTTCTCAAGAGGAAGATGAGAATCTAGATGATGTGAGAGTCACTCAATTAGTCAATGCAATGAAGAACATGGACATTAGTGATATAAGACCTAGAGATGCGATTGATGTTGAAGATGACAAGAATCAAGTGCTCTCTAACTCAAATAAACAAGCTAGTGGTTCTCAAGATCAAAGTCAAGCAAGTGCTAGTGTCGACAAAGTGCAAGATCAACTACAAGTGGCTAGTTCATCATCTCAACCAAATGATCAATCAAATGCAAACAATCAAGTGCAAGTGCTCCAACCACAAATGTTGCAAGAGATCATCCTTTGGACTCTATAATTGGTGATATTTCTATAGGTGTACAAACAAGATCTAAATTGGCATCATTTTGTGAACATTTCTCATTTGTGTCATCTATTAAACCTAAGAAGATAGATGAAGCTTTGAAGGATGTTGATTGAGTCAATGCTATGCATGAAGAGCTAAACAACTTCAAGAGAAATCAAATATGAGAGTTAGTTGAGAGGCCTATGAATCATAATGTAATTGAAACTAAGTGGGTCTTTCGGAACAAGCAAGATCAAGATGGGATAGTAATAAGGAATAAAGCAAGATTAGTGGCTTAAGGTTACACTCAAGTTGAAGGTCTTGACTTACGAGAAACATATGCTCCGGTTGCTAGATTAGAAGCAATTAGAATCTTGATAGCCTATGCTTGTGCCCACAACATCAAACTCTATCAAATGGATGTCAAGAGTGCATTTCTCAATGGTTACATCAATGAAGAAGTATATGTTGAACAACCTCTCAGTTTTAAAGATGAAAAGAAACTCAACCATGTTTACAAGTTGAGAAAGGCTTTGTATGGATTGAAACAAGAACCAAGAGCATGGTATGAGAGATTGAGGGATTTCCTACTCTTTAAGGGATTCAAGATGGGTAAGATTGACACCACTAAAAACCATTAGATGAGAAAAGGTTTTGCAAGCTAAGGAATGAGTTGAACATATTGGATTTCTCAAATATGTGTTGATGCACCCCTATTATATGACATGCCTCTCCTTCGAGCAAAGCAAGGTAAAGTTAATGGACATGTCATTCATCCATTGCTAAGGATTTGTTTAGTTCATCTAGTCATTCCTATCATATCCTAGGCTCATTCATGAAAATCAAATGAATTTGATGCTTGTATGGTACCACTATTGCTTGTATGTTTGAAATGATCTTGTGGTAGCATATGACATATTTGTGGGCCTGTAAACCTAATGCTTAATCTAGAAAATAAGTTATAAGCGTTTAACTCAATATGGTACAAGATAACCCTTATTTAAAGTTGTGAAGAAACTTGACCTTGGATCAAACCGAGTTAAATATCTTTTGCAAGTGATCTAGATTGAATCAAATTGGAAAAATAATCCTAATGCAAAAAATATGCAAATCTTTTGCGCATTCGAGAAAAAAATACCGTATCAAAATAATTCCTTTGAATTCTTAAAAAATACGTTTTGATTGGGCATTTGTAACTTATAGATATTAATATATATTTTTCTAAAAATTTGGTTAAAGTTAAAAGAAATTTGACTTAGTATGAAACAATTATAATTTACAATGAAAGAGAGTAACAGTAAGCCAGTATTATAGCAGACAAAAGTATTCCAGATATTTCCGTCAAAAAAAAGTATTCCAGAGAGGCAGAGACGCGAACTGAGACGTACAGTGTTTTCACCCCAATTATCAACTTTTGGGGGTTTTCATTAGGAAAATATCTGCAGGCCTAGCTATAGGATTAGACAGTTCCTCATGGACCACACGGAAATTGAATTACCACTACTTCAACCCACCCATTTTACATGTGTGATTCTCTGAAGCTGGAACTTTTTTTTTTACTGCTTAACTGAACTCCAACACTACTTTTACTCAAAAAATGAACTCTTAACACCTATAGGCAGCGCACCTATAAAACGGATTATGGTCTGTGGAACCCAGTTTTGTCAGATAAATGAAGCCCCTTGATTGTTTCATATATATTTAGATCAGTGTAGCTGAGTAGCCAAAAACCCCAAGCGTCCATCCAATTCCCTCTCCAATAACCCAAAGTCCCAAACAAACAAACAAACAGGCATCCATCTTTTTGTATGTTCGTATACGCATCTAAACTCCCTTTCCATGCAGCAAAAAGATCTTTTATCAATTGTGTTGATATGCATGATCAATTAATTGCTCATCTCCATATCCTCTTCCTGTACTCTTAACTGCTGCATGTACAGGGCACAATGCAAACCAGCAGCACTACACTACCAACCCCAGAGCTTTCCCCCTTCCTTCTCATATGACCCCCCAAAGAAAGCTGCTAAAACCTAAAGCAAGTGTGGAAAGCTGCATCCCCGCCCCCCCCCCCCCCCCCCCCCCCCCCCCCCCCCTCTCTCTCTCTCTCTCTCTCTCTCTCTCTCTCTCTCTCGATCGTTTGCTGCTGATGTCTCTGTAGCAGCTCCACAAAAGCCAACACCAAGACCCCTTCCTTCTTCCTACCACCACCCCCTTCCTTAATTCCTTCTCCCAGCACAACCTGAGTTGTAATTATTATACTACAAGTACTCATCAGTAGTATTCACCTCTCTCTTTCTCTCTCGTTTATTGTTTGTTTGTTCCCCCATCTGGTTGTTGATTGATCTCTTCTTCTCCCCTCTGCCGCTCGGCGGCTATATATACGTCCAATCTAATCCCCATCCCATTCCGTCTCCATCGCCTGATCAAACCAGAGGTAGTAGGGGGAAAAGGAGCAAGTTTTCTGGCTCTTCTCCTTGTTCCGTAGTCCGTACTATTCTTAGCGCTAGCTGTTCTTCACCAAGATCGCCTCGCCGTCACCCATGTTGGGCTTCTGCTCCCCTGCGGCCGGTTCACCTCCCGACGAGGCGACGCCGGAGCCGTTCCGTTCGCTGCAGATCGCCACCTGCACGGCCGCCGCCGCCGCCACGACAAAGAAGAAGCGCCGGCCCGCCGGCACACCAGGTAAGCTAGCAAATCGATCCCGAGACAACCGTGGTCCAGTTGGCTACATGCATGGTAGCTAGCTAGTAAGCTCGGTGCAGACTCCGAGATCGATCCACCCATCCTGCAACATGTAGTAACGCGGTACGGCAATGGCTGCAGACCCGGACGCGGAGGTGGTGTCGCTGTCGCCGCGGACGCTGCTGGAGTCGGACCGGTACGTGTGCGAGATCTGCAGGCAGGGGTTTCAGCGCGACCAGAACCTGCAGATGCACCGGCGGCGGCACAAGGTGCCGTGGAAGCTGCTGAAGCGGGAGGCCGGGGAGGCGGCGCGGAAGCGGGTGTTCGTGTGCCCGGAGCCCAGCTGCCTGCACCACGACCCCTCCCACGCGCTGGGCGACCTCGTCGGCATCAAGAAGCACTTCCGCCGCAAGCACAGCGGCCAGCGCCAGTGGGCCTGCGCCCGCTGCTCCAAGGCCTACGCCGTCCACTCCGACTACAAGGCCCACCTCAAGACCTGCGGCACCCGCGGCCACTCCTGCGACTGCGGCCGCGTCTTCTCCCGGTAAACGAACCAACAACTTCGATTCTCATGTCATTGATCGATCGATTTGGCTCAGCATCTCCATACTGCTCGTCTGCTCAGCTCTAATAAAGATTATTAGAAAACCCATTAAAAATCAGCATACAGTAAGTTTTTCTTCTCCCTTTCGTTTTTCTTTCGTCTGTTAGTTGGTTCACCACCGGCTGCACGGCCGCCGGGGGCCGGGGCTATGGGCGGTTACATCGCACTGTACAGTGCCGGCGGCGCCGGCTCCGCTCTCCTTTTGGGATGTCTGCTATTAGGCTATCTCCGACGGAGATGACCCAAATTTTAGCGTTTAGGTCACGGACAGCAAACAAAGGGTGCTACCCAGATTGTTCCATCTCCAACAACAGCGAAGGCAAATCCTTTCTTCCTCTCTCTCCCACGCGGCTGCAGGGCATGGCGACGGTGACGACGTGGGGCGACGGCGCGCGCTGGCGCTGGTGCGGCGCTCGGAGCAAGCGGCGCCCGCCGCTGACACGGTCTGCCTTCTTCCCTCTCTCTCCCGGCCGGATCCAGACCCCCTCCCTCCCCTTCTTCTTCCCTGACCCTCCCTCTCCTGGATCCGGCCGGTGGCGCCCGCGTCGGAGGAGCTCGCGCCCGCGCCTCGGCGGAGCTCGCGCCAGCGCCCGCGCCCAGCCGAGCGCGCGCCCGCGGCCCGGCGGAGCTCGCGCTCGAGCTCTTGCGTCGTCTTGCGGCAGAGATTTGCGTCGTCCGGCTGCCGAAGACGCTTATTTGCCTTTCCCTTTGCGTGGTACGCAAAATCGGTCGGCTGTTTGTGTCTTCCGTTGGACTGCGTTTTTTATGACGCAAACCACTGCTGACTACACATTTTGCGTTTTCGTTTCATCATTGGAGACGGTCTTAACGGGGAAAGGAAAGGGAGGCCGGGCGGGCAGGTGGATCAGAGTACAATTCCCGAGGGCAGCCGCCCGGCCCTCCTCTATGTGCGTGCGTGCGTGTGTGCCGTGTGTCCCGTGTGCGTCGTGCGCATCGATCTCGGCGGTGGGCTTTCTCTTGCTACTAGTATTTTCCTATTGCTTCCACGGTCCGGCATGTGTTCCCGATAGGCGCTAGCCGCCGCTGGAGGTTTCGGCTTTGTGCCCGCGCTTCAGCGGCAAAGGCAAAGGCAGCGTCGTCTTGGCGCGCCATTCGATGGCCGCACGGCGCAGGCGCAGCAGCCCCGGCGGCCAGGGCGAAAACTCCAAGCCTGACAAGCTGACTCCGAGGCCAGCCAGCCGGCCTCTTTGGATCCTATAGCCGTGTGTGCTACCAGCAGCGACGTTAATTCATCGTCGTCTCACGCTCACACATGCAATAAAGTCTCTCTCTGCTTATTACGCTCTTGGCTTTTGTTCTTGAGTCGAGTTCACTTGGCCATGCACGCATTCATCCTTGGTCTCTTTGCACTCATGTACTATTACTAGTAGCCAAAATGTTCCCTTTATTTGTTTCCAGATGATATGGAAGCGTTTGCTTATTGGCAGACCGGGAGCGCTGTACTGTACGTCCTAGCTGAGATGATTATTAGTGCCCTCAGGCTCATCTGATGATGTTGCCATCCAATGTGCAGGGTGGAGAGCTTCATAGAGCACCAGGACACCTGCAACGCCGGGCGGGCACGGGCGGACGCCTCGCCGGTGTGTGGCGCCGGTGTGGCCGCTGCTAGTGCCGGGTCGCAGCAGCAGGCGCCGCCAGCCATGTCACTGTCGAGGACGGCGTCGAGCACCAGCCCGTCCAGTGACATTGCCATCAGCCCGGTGGCCTGGCCCGGTCCGGCACCGGCGATTCCAAGCCCTACGACCGCCGCGTTCCACCGGTTCGAACAAGTCCCATCGCCGCGGACGCCGCCATCGGACCACCACCGCGGCGGACACCACAACCTCGAGCTCCAGCTCATGCCGCCGTCCTGCAGCGGCGCGGGCGGTGTCGCGCCGGTGTACTGCGGCGGCGCGCCACGCACTCCGGCCGTTCCTCCACAGAGCCGCGACGACGCCGTCATGCAGCTGCAGCTGTCCATCGGCGTCTGCGGCGGCGGCGGGTTCGCGGACGCGGGCGAGCGTGGCGACGAGGTGATGATGCTGGCCACAGCAGCGAGGGAGAAGGAGGAGGAGGCGCGGGAGCAGCTGCGGCAAGCGGTTGCGGAGAAGGCGGCCGCGGACGAGGCCCGCGCGCAGGCGAAGCGGCACGTGGAGCTGGCCGAGCAGGAGCTGGCCAGCGCCAAGCGGATGCGGCGGCAGGCGCAGGTGGAGCTGAGCCGCGCCCACGCGCTCCGGGAGCACGCCCTGCGCCAGGTGAACGCGACGCTCCTCCAGATCACCTGCCTCGGCTGCCGCCACAAGTTCCGCGTGCGGGCGCCGCAGCTGATGGACGCCGTCGTGGCCCCCGAGGTGGCCTGCAGCTACATGTCCTCCGTCGTGACAGCAGAGGGCGGCGACGCCGAGGTCGTCGACAACGAGCCGCCCCTCGACGGCGCGGACGCCATGCTGCGGCGGCGCCAACACGCCATGGCCATGGACATCGTCCTCTAGCTAATAGCCTGAAATCAGATGATGATCTTCGTTTCAATACCTTCTTGTTTTTGCCAACGAGACGCCGGGGTTGCATTGGCGCGTGCATCATTAGGAGGTGTGATGTAATCAGACGCTGATGCCTGATGGACAGTGGAAGATCGCTAGCTCGATCGATCCAGTGCCGCCTAGTGTTCGAGTCCTGTGATGAGCAGAAAGGATCGGACTATCGGAGAGGTAGCCTAGGCAAAAATCCAAGGAGAGACGAAGACGAGGGCGCTGCTAGCTTACTGTGACGTGCATGGAATCTTTCGGTGTTTGCTTCCCATTGGATCTTGTTGGAAAAACATTACTATTGCTCATGGAAAGCAAGTTGCTGATGCCCTTTGTAAAGGTCAGGCATTCTAGCCAGCAAGGATAAGGGTCGATTGCATGTATTTGTCACAACTAAATTCAACGACGACTGCAATATATCAGTAAGAATCTTTTTGATAGACCTAAAACACTGATGTTTCTCGGCCGTTTTCAGTAGGGGGCAAGGCCGATTTGAGCAGGCGCGCGGTTGGTTGGATCGAGCGGCGGAGGGCGCCAAATGGAAGCGGCCAGAAATGGTGTTTGGAAGTGGGAAACCAGGTGGAAGAATCTGGGTGGGGGGACAATGAACTGCTGGACGCTGAAATACGAGGGGAAATACAACGCGCACTAGGGCCTTGTTTAGTTGGTGAATTTTTTAGAAATGATATTATAGCACTTTTATTGTTATTTAGCAATTATTGTCCAATCATAGTCTAATTAGGCTTAAAAGATTTGTCTCGTGAATTTCGTCTAAACTGTGTAATTAGTTTTATTTTTTATTTATATTTAATGCTTCATGCATGTGTCTAAAGATTCGATGTGACGAAAAATCTTAAAAAATTTTACAAAATTTTAGGAACTAAACAGTCACAAGAGATAAAACTTCAAAACTCCCAGGACACACTGTTGCGGCGCAGCAATGGCACTAGTAGTCCAAAACAACACGCACAATCACGCGTGCATCCACGCACACAGTAGTGTGTGTCTCTCTCTCTCTCTGCATCGACGTCGCCAGCATGGAAACAGATGCGGACGCGCGCATGGTTTTCAGTGCCAGGATAGCTTTCTTTCTCTAGCTGAGCCCCTGAGCCGAGCTGATCCCTCCTAGCCTTCTGCCTCCCCTTGTCTGTCTTGGCTAGAGATACCCTACCCCTGTCTGATCTGTACCGTCTCGTAGCACTGAAAGATATGCAGAAAGCTCTCACAGAGTCACAGCACGTGAGCGTGGGGAAGAAAGGTGATCTGTACGAAGAGCCCAAACGAGGCAGCAGCTCCTCAGTCATGGCCTCTGGCTAGCTAGCTTGTGCTGCTTGGCCACGTTTAGTTTCCTCCCAAAATACTAAATTTTTCAAGATTCTCTGTCACATCGAATCTTTAGACGCATGCATGAAGCATTAAATATAAATAAAAAATAAAACTAATTATACAGTTTAGACGAAATCCATGAGATGAATCTTTTAAGCCTAATTAAACTATGATTGGACACTAATTGGCAAATAACAACGAAAACGCTACAGTATCGTTTTGCTAAAAATTTCGGCAACCAAACTAGCCCTTGCTTGCTTGCAATTTGCAAATGCAGATGCACGCTGATCAAGCAAAGCGCTTTTAGTGACTGAGCTGGAAGAACATTCGTCCGTGCGCTCCCACGTGAAGGCGGATCCGCAAATGCGTTGCATGTGATATGCGCTGGGTCTGCACAGAGAAGAATATAGATGTACGTGCCTCCTGTGTCATGTAGTGTTGTTTAATGTGTCAACGGTCTCTACTCTCTACTATGCACTACTGGTGTGTTGTAAAGTTCCTATAAAAGATGCATATGTTACTACATTAATGATTTTTAATTAGAGACATATTATTTTTCTTATAAGTGGTTGTATTTCAGCCGATCCTAGAAATGCCATTTAAGAACAGCTAACAAATGGTCGGTAATACCATTTTTAAGGGCAGTTCTTAATACGAGCTGCTTCTGAAAATTGAAACATTTTTAAAGACGGGCCATCTAACCAACATGAATTTTAGGAGAGGCCTATAATATGGACCGCCCTTAGAAATACGGGTCGTGTGAGGCTTGAGGTCACAGGTTCGAATCCTTGAGAACACGTACATGAGTGCATTTTGCGAGAAAAATCGAGTCTTATGACTTTGTGGCTGGTGTGGTTAGCCACATAGGACTGAGAAACATCTTTTTTGCGTGTCTTTTAGCATCATTTTCTTTTTTCCCCAATAGGTGGTATAGTTGCACAGCCAGCCCTACAAATAACATCCATTTATTTCTTCTGGCCGGTGCTACTTGCTCCGCCTCTATGTCGTTTTACTGTCTCCCCAGCCATAGATTGGTGCCCGAGCTAACCACTAGCGACGTGCCTAAAGACCTTGATAGCGTTGTCGTCATCCCGCGAAGGTTAGATCAGCATCCTAGCATGATTGGTCGTCTTTACCTTTCCATTTACTTCAAATTTCATTTAGTGCTTAGGTCGAGCCGAGCATGGTCACATCTCCCACGTTAACCCTCTAGTTGAGGTTCAACAATTTTTAATCACTGAGATGGAATCAGTATGTACTATTATGCATTGTAGTGCTTATTTCTCCCTACGTAGCTTGTGATTTGTGGCAGCTTTGGATTAGGCTAACAGGCGTTCCTATTTTTAGTAATTCATATTTGTTCATAATTTCATATTAGGTAATTGTTCAAATTGAACATGTTCTTTATATATACAACTGTCTTACTATGAAAGGAGCGTTTACCGTGCGACCTTGTCATTTGGTAGCTAAGGGTGGTCGTACCAGGACCCCAGCACTTGCTGTTTGTGACGTGGGGCCGCCGTGTTCACCAAGGGCGAGGGTTAATTGCTTTAGTGGTTATTCATGCTCTTCTTAGTCAAGAAAGTTAGCAAAATTGTTGAAAACCATTTTTCTTGAGCGTCTTTGTGCTTTGCAGCTTTGCACAAACAAGCATTTAGACTGTCTAGCGAAAGTGTCGAAGTGGATGGAGATTATGTAATTTTCAGTCTAGTTCACATTCTCAGGATGTTTAGCCTACATCATGCCATTTAGTACCTGAGTAATGTCAGTTGCATTATTCTACGTTTCTACTACATATAGTGCTTATTTTATATGTAGTGTCCTTATGTTGTGATGCCTCTGTATCCATTTGTATGGACAAGTTAATCATTCTTGAATTTCAGTCATGCTTCAACTCGATCTTTTTGAAATAGAGAGCAAAAGAGAGCAAGCTAAATCCTTGAGCACTTGTGGGCTTTGTCAATCGTTCACGAGGCATTTGTTACTCTAGACGGCTAGGAGTCGCCTGCAAGCAACCAAGGTTGTGGTCAGCCATGACAAGTTTGTGAAGGCCCAATCTTGCCTTCGCAAGGGAAGAGATCAAGCTTAATGGATTATTGAGGAAAGTGATTGGAAGAGACCTGGGTATGGTGCACCTTGGAGTGGTCACTCATGGCTTCCTTAACGGAGACATATGATTCACATGGAGGCCCAAACTTCGGTGAAACAAATCTTGTCTCATATGTGTTTATCTTGATCTACTTGGTTGTTCATGTTTGTGAGTGCATGTGTTTTGTGGACATTCTATTGAACTTTCAATGGTTATTTAATCTGATGTGAAGTTTTGTTTTGTATTAAATTTAGAAACTCCTATTCAACTCTCCCTCTAGGCGACATCAAGGTCTTTTCGATCCCAGCCATGGGAAGGCTCTCTTGGCACCTTAGGGAAACTTTCTTGATACATTAGAACCTTCTTCTACCTTAGTCTCACATACATTGCTTGGGATTGTATCTCTAGTGAGATTGAAAGCATTCTATAATTGATTGCATCAAATGTTTGATCACTTTGGCACTAGGGAGGCTTCAATCAAGCATTATTGGCTTATTACTCTTAGAGGTTGTCTCCTCCTAAACAACTTAGAGATCATGGTTCCATTGAAGCACTTCAAGGAAGATTGTAAAGGTGCTTTAGAAGTGATTGTGAGGGATTCTTGTGCTCTGACCCCACTGGAGTGCTAAAGAGCAACTATAGTGGAATCGAGATATGGAGTGATTATTTGATTTTAGCCAGCTTTGATAGAGGAGCGGTGAACACTGAATCCACCTCAATGTGGATTAGGGGTGAACGCAAGTCATCAATACCTCAATGTTGGATAAATTCATGCTCAATTTACCTTCTTATTACAAGTTAGTTTAAGTGATCTACTTTCTTAGAAATGTTTGATTGCTTGACACCCTAGGTTGCAAATCCTCACCTAGATAGAAAGAGTAGTATTTTTAGGACTCAATTACGGTTCTAACAAATACCTAGTGTTTGTGTTTTTAGTTGAAATTGCATATTTCAACCCCCCTCTAGTCAGTATCCTTGATCCTATAGTAGTGATAGGTAGTAATTGTCACGTGCCACTTTTGGCTTATCATTAGTGATGCATCTTGGGTGGTTCAACGTCCATCACTATTTATTTATTTTTCATGTAGTGATATACTTCATAGAGTAAACTGAATAACCTTTTTACTAACACATTCTCCTTATGCTGGATAATTATTAACTTAAGCCCAAATTATCACAATGGAGGTGAAGAACTGGGATCTTGTGTGGAAGCAGGTTTACTGGGCTTTGGCGATTACTACATGTTTTTTGCCTACCATGGTAGGAGGTTTAGTAATATATGCTAAGAGCAGTGGATTGCTATGTTTAGCTTTTGTTCCTATAGAACTCCAGTCTTGTTTTTACTATATGTGCATCTGTTGTAAAATGGAACGACTAAAACATTGCTTGATGTGGAGCTAATATGATGTTACTTTTCCATTAAACCATTACTGAGGAGTGAGGAGTCATTTCAAGTCAAACATCATAGGGAAAATTGAGTTGTCATTAATTTTCTTCTTCCTAGGATGTTCTAGTTGTTATTCTTAGGCTGTGTTCAGTGTTTGGTGCATCATAGGGACGAAGTGGGATATTCCACTTTATCCTAGTGTTTGGTTGTGGAACAGGTGGGGCAGAGTCATCCTTGCAGAAGCAATACCTCTAGATTCTAGGGCATGCTCATCCTTTGGAAACGAGTTAGAGTTCGTCCTCGTAAACGGTGTCATCGTCCGTTCGCTTGCCCGATCACAGGTCACGTCGCTCCTTCGACTTGCCGGCACCACCGAGCGCCATCCGCGCCTCTTCACGCCACCGCCCTCTCCCCTTCGTGCCACCACGGTACCCTCATGGCTGCCCACCCGTGCTGCGTCTGAGGTTGAGTCCACTTTAGGCGAGATCCAATGGCGCAGTAAGCAGCGACAGTGGGTGTAGCCGGTATCGAGGTAGGTGAGGACAGCCGCGTTGGGCAGGAGTGGCTACTGCCGCTCCTGTAAGGTTGAGGGTGGCGGGAGCGGATGGGGGTAGGGGTGGGGGCAGCCCAGATGGAGCTCCAAACTTGTGGATATAGTACATTACTCAAAAAGAATTCAAACTTGCCTGTTCATATTCTACACATATTTACCCGTTTTTTTTCTTCTTTTTCCACATTTTTTTCCATGGATCGGTGCAACAACAGCACGCTATGGACAAGCTCTGATGATCGATGCTTATAGCCGTATCCACGCATGCATGCCTTGCTGAATCACTGATTACTGGTACGTGCTCATTCATGTGCGCTCTCCAGAGTTCAGACTCAGGCGAGACTCAGCTTTCCCACCACCATCAACATCGTTTCAGTGCTTCACATTTACTCCGTACACGAGCCCACGAGAAAGCGACTTTAATTTCTCAGGTGGGTGAGACTGAGCCTTGAGAGTACAGCCGCGCTCAGGCTCAGGGACGGACAACGGGTCGGCCGGCTTGGCTGGCACCTCCCGACCTCCCGTGCGGGTTTTGGCGAGGCGAGGCGTCGAGTCACAGATAGTCAGATAGAGCAAGCAGCGCCAAGCAGGAGGAGTACCGGATGCTGCGTCCTCTCGTCTGCCATATGTCAATAAATTCAGGGCTAGCTCGTGGGGATGGCAGGCATTGGTTTTCCTGGGTACTAGCTGGTAGCCTTTCTACTGCTCGTCTCTCCTCTGTGTCGTCTGTCCTTGGCCTTTGGTTGCCTTGTGTTAAAGACGCTGATAAGCAAGGTCAGATACCCCTCACAAGTTCTAAATGCGTTTTGTTCGTTCTCCTTCAATGAAACCTGGTGTGTATCTGCAGGGACGAAGTAATAGCCTGTCTTGATCAAAGCAGCGGTCATGCATGGAACAGTAACAGCCTAATAGGGAAGAAGTCAATGCATGACATGACATGAGCAAACGAACCAAACAGTGCTGGACGCCGGCGGAGACTCTCATCAGGGACGACCGGCTTGTTCTCCTGTGTGGTTTTTTTTTCTGACAACAACAACATATATTATATAATTAAAGCAGCCAGTTTACAAAGTCCATGGAAGATGTGGGAATATGACCTCCGGTATCCATAAGACAAGATATAGGCCGCACCATCAGAGGTGGTCCAGCCCACAAAATCAAGGCGTGCATGCACCGTAAGGCTACAATAAGACATTGTATAATATCAAATATAATACTTTCTTTGTAACCCTACCCCTCCAGAGCATATAAGGAGGGGCAAGGGTTCCCTAGTCGACATCCCCATATAGATCCTAGACCTAGCCTAAGGCATCTGATCACATGCAATATCATACAAAGCCAATACAATCCAACAGGCCACAGGAGTAGGGTATTACGTCGTGCTGACGGCCCGAACCTGTCTAACTCTTGTGTCTCTGTTGCCTTCTTGTTCTTTATTACACGCACCTCTACCGATCAATCTACCTTCGTGGGATACCCCTCGGAGGACTGCCGACGATATACTGTCCACAGTTGGTGCGCCAGGTAGAGGTGTGCGTGCTGTTTCCATGACGAACAAGATGGTACGTTTTGCAGGCTCCTCGTCCTTCCCACAGCTTGGCTAGATCTTTATGGTCGGATCGATCTCCTAGGTCATCAATGCTGACGGAGATGGAGAGATCATCGAGCCAGTGCAGATTGATTCTACGCCAACCACGCCAGCACCTGCAGTTGCAGATCCGATCTCGGAATAGCCTCCGAGGTCGTCTTCATCAACAATTCACCGCTCGCTCCCCCACTACCCGAGGAAGCAGATCAACAGTGATGATCTGGTTGCATCCATCGATCAGGTCGGGCAGAAGCTCGTCGACCACCTAGGAACAACAATAACGCCTTCTAGGATAATTGACAATGTGTTGCTAGGTCAAAATATGGTCATTTCTATGGACTCCGCGACTAAATATTTTATTTTAACTTTTTATGAAATGAAAAACTTAGAAAATAGTTAGAAAATTATAGAAAATCCGTACTAGTTGAACTTGAGGACCGTGTTCAGCTCGGCGAGCATGTTCTCTGCCGAGCGGTAACGGACATCAAGGATGAGCTTTGATTCTACGAGGGAGAGCGGCAACGGTCGTGGAAGACCGTGTTCCCTTCCTCGTAGAATCGGAGCTCTTCCTTGACCAAGTACGGTGTCGTCCGGTGGAGAAATGCTCGCCGAGATGATCACGTAAGCAAGGTCAACTAGTACGGATGGTTATTTATTGAAACATGTTTTTGAGCTATAAATCCTGTTGGCCGTCTTCTTCCTCCCCGAGCCCGCCCGAGAGCTTAAGTTCAAATTTAAGCAGTGTTCTTGCTCTTTCTCCATCCATTCTTTGATTCCTCCATCGATTTCTTCGATTCCTCCGTCGATTCTTCAGTTATAAAGGTTACCAACTTAATACTCTCATGTTTCACCATTGTCTTATCTCATTTTGTTCACTATATATATATGGTTCTTTATTGTGGTTTTTTTTATTTGTAAGCAATTTGAGCTCAAAATCACTTAAGCTTGCATATTTACATGAAGGAAGGTTAAAGTAGCTATTAAAAACTAGTATTCATCGTTCATTTGTAGCATGTATAGCACACTTCATTGTTTAGAGATATAGAGAATTTTAGAGTTTTTTTAATTTTATTTGTTTATAAAATGAGAAATTTATAGTATATTAAAAAATGAGTATAGAGAGTAGATGGCAACTGCTTTCGGGTCCTCGGCCTCTCATCGGTTTCCAAAGCAACTTAGGCCGGGCCTCCCACTCATTGCATGCGGCAAGTGTTGTGATGAGACGAAGATTGTGATGCAGTACCGAGTGAAGAAGGAGGGTCTCAACAAGGGTCGCATTTTCTATAAGTGTTCGGATCGCAATGTGAGTAATTTTATCGTATTTAATGAATATGGTTAGTTTATACCTATTTTCATGATGGTTGTGATTAAAGTTCTAATTTTCTATTTTAATTTCAGTGGGATGGCACTGGATGTTCAGGCTTCTATTGGGAGGAAGAGTATGTTGAACTCGTGCAAAAATATCTTACACAACAGGCAGATATGGCGGCTAATGAGGCAGTGATCCAGCCAAAGAAGCCCAAAGATGTTGAACAAACGGGGGATCTGTCTGTTTTAGTTGGGATTGGTCGTGAAATCCTTGTGCTGCTGAATTGTATTTTAGCTTTAGTGTTTTTAGTGGTAGTTGGGATTGTCTACATTGTAGCGAGGCTTTCTTAAATTTATAGCTTTTGTAGTGGTATGCATGTTGTATAATTAACTAATTATGTTCTAGGTTTGAATACGGTATTTATGTCATGTAATACAGATGAGTCGGCATTGGATGTACAATGCTGATCGTCGCTCCCAAGAGTTCATGGATGGCGTGCATTCTTTGTTATGTGCGGCCGAGGCAAACAAATGCGATGGTTTCATGTGCTACCCATGTGTCGTATGTAAGAATACGATGGAATATGCTAACTCAAAGACTCTTCATTCACACTTGTTCAAGTCAGGTTTCATGCCAAACTATATTTGTTGGACGAAGCACGGAGAAACCGGAGTTGTAATGGAAGAAGGTGAAGAAGAATAATGGGGCGATGATGAAATTTTTGCTGAATATGGTGCCTTAAATGATACTGCAATGGAGGAAGCTGAAGAAGATGTGGGGGCAAAGGAGAAGCCTGCTGAAGAAGAGGTGGGGGTAGAGGAGAAGCCCGCTGAAGAAGAGGTAGGGGCAGTGGAGGAGCCCGCTGACGATCTTGGTCAGGCCATTCGTGACGCACAAAGAGAATGCGAAAGTGAAAAGGAGAAGATCAAGTTCGACCGCATGCTAGAGGATCACAAGAAATTGCTATACCCAACTTGTGATGTGGGGTAGAAAAAGTTAGGTACCACATTAGAATTGCTGCAATGGAAGGCAAAGAATGGTGTATCTGACAAGGGATTCGCAGAGTTACTAAAAATCCAAAAGAAGATGCTTCCGAAGAATAACGAATTGCCTAGCACTACGTACGAAGCAAAACAGGTAGTCTACCCTTTAGGATTAGAAATCCAAAAGATACATGCATGTCCTAATGACTGCATCCTCTAATGTGGCACGGAGTACGAGAAGTTGGATGCATGCCCTGTATGTCACGCATCGCGGTATAAGATCAGGCGAGATGACCCTGGTGATGTTGAGGGCGAATGTCCCAAAAAGAAAATCCCTGCCAAGGTTATGTGGTATGCTCCTATAATACCACGCTTGAAACATCTTTTTAGAAATAGAGACCATGCAAAGTTGTTGCGATGGCACAAAGAAGACCATAAGGTAGATAATATGTTGAGACACCCTGCTGATGGGTCCCAGTGGAGAGCAATCGATAGAGAATTCTCCGAGTTTGCAAGTGACGCAAGAAACTTAAGGTTTGCTTTAAGTACGGATGGTATGAATCCTTTCGGGGAGCAGAGCAGTAGTCACAGCACTTGGCCTGTTACTCTATATATCTACAACCTTCCTCCCTGGTTATGCATGAAGCATAAGTTTATTATGATGTTGGTGCTCATCCAAGGCCCAAAGCAACCTGGCAACGACATCGATGTGTACCTGAGGCCACTAGTTGAAGAACTTCTACTTTTGTGGAACAAGCCAGGTGTACGCGTGTGGGATGAGCACAAGCAGGAGCACTTTGACCTGTGAGCATTGTTGTTCGTAACAATCAATGATTGGCCAGCTCTAAGTAATCTTTTAGGACAATCAAACAAGGGATATAATGCATGCACGCACTATTTTGGTGACATGAAAGGTATATTCTTGAAAAAGTGTCGCAAGGTCGTGTACCTTGGGCATCGACGATTTCTTCCTGCAAATCACCCCGTAAGAAAGAAAGGCAAGCATTTTAAAGGTAAGGCAGACCACCAGACCAAGCCTCGCAACCGAACTGGTGAGGACGTCCTCGATATGGTCAACGATGTGAAAGTAATATTTGGAAAGGGACCTGGTAGCCAACCTGTTTCAAAGGACGCCAACGGTCACGCACCCATGTGGAAGAAGAAGTCCATATTTTGGGAGCTACCCTATTGGCAAGTCCTAGAGGTCTGCAGCACGATCGACGTGATGCACCTGACAAAGAATCTTTGTGTGAACCTGCTAGGCTTCATGGGCGTGTATGGGAAGCCTAAGGACACAATTGAAGCACGACAGGACCTACGGTGTTTGAAAGAACGAGACAACCTGCATCCAAAGAAGACAGATGATGGATGTCAGTACTTAAGTCCTGCCAGCTACACTCTTAGCAAAGAAGAGAAGGACAACTTGTTTGAATGCCTAAATAGCATTAAGGTACCATCTGGATTCTCCTCGAATATAAAGGGTATAATAAATGTGCCAGAGAAGAAATTTGGACACTTAAAGTCCCATGACTGCCACGTGCTCGTGACTCAATTGCTTCCAGTTGCATTAAGAGGAATTCTACCGCCAAATATACGTCTAGCCACCGTGAAGCTATGTGCATTCCTCAATGCAATTTCTCAGAAGGCAATCGATCCAACGGATCTAGCGAAACTACAGAATGATGTGGTTCAATATCTTGTCAGCTTTGAGTTGGTGTTCCCTCCTTCCTTCTTTGATATCATGACATACCTCCTAGTTCATCTGATCAAGGAGATTACTATTCTTGGTCCTATGTTCCTACACAACATGTTCCCCTTTGAGAGGTTTATGGGAATCCTGAAGAAATATGTTCACAATCGTGCTTGGCCAGAAGGAAGCATCGCCAAGGGCTATAGAACAGAGGAGGTCATTGAGTTCTGTGTTGACTTCATTCCCGATATTAACCCGATTGGTGTTCCTAAATCGCGACACGAGGGGATACTAAGTGTAAAGGGGACACTAGGGAAGAAAACATATATTGGTAAGGGTGATGATTATTTCAATAAAGCACACTACATAGTTCTACAGAACTCCTCCTTGGTAGATCCGTATATCGAGACACACAAGAACCTCCTCCGATCTGAGTTCTCAGGGAAGTCTGAAGCATGGATTACGCGTCAGCACATGGAAACTTTCAGCGACTGGTTGCGAAAAGAATGTCAGGGTGATGAGAGTATTGATGAGGAGCTGTATTTGTTGGCTAGGCAGCCATCGTGGCATATCCTCACATACAAAGGGTATGAGATAAATGGGAATATATTTTACACAATAGCACAAGATAAAAGGAGCACCAACCAGAACAGTGGTGTCCGCATAGATGCCACCGACCCTAGTGGGAACAAGCAAACACACTATGGCCGCATAGAGGAGATATGGGAACTAGACTATGCATCTTATTTTAAGGTACCTTTGTTCAAGTGCCAGTGGGTAAAGATGACTGGAGGCGGCGTAGCAGTCGACAACTAGTATGGAATGACAACAGTGGACCTCAACAATATTAGATACAAAGGTGAACCGTTTGTCCTTGCGAAGGATGTGACTCAGGTGTTCTATGTCAAGGACATGTCTACAAAACCGAAGAGAGAGAAAAATGACAACCACCCAATCAATGATGAGCCAAAGCACCACATAGTTCTTTCAGGAAAAAGAAACATCGTTGGAATTGAAGACAAGTTAGACATGTCAGAAGATTATGAAAAGGATGACCGAATTTCACCCTTCACAGTGAACAAAGACCCTAGCATCCAGCTAAACGATGAGGACACTCCATGGTTACGGCACGATCATAACCAAGGGACATACGTCAAGAAGAAGTTCATTACTATGCCCGCTTGATATATATATTGATGTTCAATAGTGTGTATTGGAGATATTATGTAATAATTGTGAATTTATGTTTGATGTTGAATTATGTCACATTGAAATGATGTGAAAACAAATTTATGTTTGATGTTGGGATTATGTCATGTTGAAATTATGTGAAAACAAATTTATGTTTGATGGTGGGATTATGTCACGTTCAAATGATGTGAAAACAAATTTCCAGTCGAAACACAAGAGTTTTTCTGAATTTAATTAAACACTATATTTTTTCATTATCAAAATAGTAATTTAAACACTATATTGTGTTTTAAAACTTGTTAAAAAAATTAAAACTTTAGGTCACATAATTTTCCTGTGTGCAATAAAGTAAAATAGAATCTATATTTTTTAAAATATTTTTATGTCTTTTATTTAATTTTCTGTGCAATTAACTATCCTTTTATCATTTGTGTAAAAAGAAATATATTAAAATCCTAATGAATTGGCGGGCAACGAAACTGCAGTTCGGCTGCCCGCCAAAAACCTTTAGTCCCGGGCGCCACCACCAGCCGGGACTAAAGGTGTGACCTTTAGTCCCGGGCGTTAGTCCCGGCTGGTGGTGGCGCCCGGAACTAAAGGTCCTCTCCCTTATATAGCCTCTATGCCTGCCCTGGCCCCTCTTCTTCCTCCTCCCCACTGCCGAGCCAAGCCCTAACAGACCATCGCCGCTCGTCCGATCCGCCACCGACGCCGCACCTCGCGAGCGCCCACACGCGCATCGGCGCCCCACTGCCCCGACATCGCGCGCTCGTCGACGCACCACCCCCCGACCACCCCCGGCCCGTCCCCGCTCCACCGTGGGTCGTCCCCGCCATGGCCGGCCCCGCTCTGCCGTGGCCGTCCCTACCGCCGGACTGGTGCCCTGCCCCCTGAACCGCCGGATTGTAGGAGAGGAGGAGCAGGGCAGTAGAGGAGAGAAGGGAGGTGGAGGAGAGAAGGGAGAAGGAAGAAGGAGAAGGGAGGAGAAGGAGAAGGGAGAAGGAAGAAGGAGAAGGGAGAAGGAAGGAGAAGGGAGGAGGAGGAGCCTCGGCCGCCGGCCACGCCCCTCGCCACCTCATCATCACCACCTCCGGACGCCCATCACCGCCGACCCCTACATACGTCAATCATCACCGCCGACCCCTACGTATGTCGATATGTGTTTGCATGTGATATATGCAGAGGAACGCCTCGTTGTGTTGTATGCGGAGCAATGCCATCATTGTGTTGTATGCGGAGCAACGCTGCTTCGTTGTGTTGTATGCGAAGCAATGCCGCCTCGTTGTGTTGTATGCGGAGCAACGCCGCCTCGTTGTGTTGTATGCGGAGCAATGTCGCCCCGTTGTTGTATATGCAGCAGCAACGCCGCCCTGTTGTTGTATATGCGGAGCAACGCCGCCTTGTTGTGTTGTATGCGGAGCAACGCCGTCGTTGTGTTGTATGCGGAGCAACGCCGTCATTGTGTTGTATGTGGAGCAACGCCGTCTCGTTGTGTTGTATGTGGAGCAATGCCGCCTCGTTGTGTTGTATGTGGAGCAACGCCGCCTCGTTGTGTTGTATGCGGAGCAACGTCGCCCTGTTGTTGTATATGTGGAGCAACGCCGCCCCGTTGTTGTATATGCGGAGCAACGCCGCCCCGTTGTTGTATACCCTAGTGAGAACGACGATTCGCCCTAGCGAGAACGACGATTCGCCCTAGCGGGAACGACGAATTCGCCCTAGCGAGAACAACGATTTCGCCCTGTCGTTCTCGCTAGAGCGAATTGTCATTCTCACTAGGGCGAATTTGTCGTTCTCGCTAGGGCGAATTCGTCGTTTATATGACTTGTTTACATATATGACTTGTTTATATATATGACTTGTTTATATGACTTGTTTACATATATGACTTGTTTACATATCTAACTTGTTGACATATATGATTGTTTACATATATGCATTGTTTATATATATGACTTGTTTATATATGTGACTTAGATTTATTTTGTTTATGACTTATTGTACATATATGACTTGTTTACATATATGACTTGTTTATATATATGTGACTTAGATAAATTTGTATATGACTTATTGTATATATATGACTTGTTTATATATGTGACTTAAATTTTGTTAAATTTGTTAGATATGACTGCCCCGGGAGACAACATGGAGGAAGAAATGATGAATATTATTGCCAATGCTGGTGAGCGGGATGTTGATGACGGAAGTCAATACCTAGCTCTTGAAAATGAGCAAGAAAATACAGGCGAGGTATATATACTAAATATATATTATATGTGAATATTGCATATATTTCTGTGTACAAAAGATATTTATTTATTATTTTTTTATATGTAGCCCTCTGGATCGGCGACCACAATGGCGAAGAGCAAAAATGTTCGAGGACCGAAGAAACCACTGGAGGGCCGGTACATAATATCAGAATTCAACATCGAGACAGGCGAACCACTTGGTCCACATAAAAGGAAATTCGTGGAACACTGTGGGTACCTTGTAAGGGATAGAATTCCAATCAGTATCCGTGAATGGAAGAAAAAGATCAACGAGCCTGATGTTAGTTTTGTCTCTGATGTTAACAAGAATTTGCTCTGGAATGATATCCTTGCCCATTTCACGTTGCAAGCGGATGATTATGATGATATCAACGATGATGAATTGAAGGAGCTAGTTCGATCGTGGGCTATGAAGAAGATGGCCATACAATTCCAGACTTGGAAGAAACACCTATACAACACATACATCAAAAAGAACGAAACGCCAAATTTCAATACTGCTACGGGCCCGATCTTGAAACAGAGGCCCTATTGGAATGATTTCGTAGAGTATAAGACATCAGCAGAGGGTGAGGCACGGGTGAGAAGGAACCAAGAGAATGCCCGAAAAAAGGTATACCACCATGACATGGGATCAGGTGGCTACGATACTGCCATTCCGAAGTGGCAAAAAATGGAAGCGGACATTATTGCTAAGGGGATCGAACCAGAATCAGCCAAGTGGCCCCCACGCATGAAGAATTGGTTTTTCGGTCATGGGGGAAGACTCGACCCATAGACCGACCTGGCAGTGTATGGGCAAAAACTTGAAACAGCAGCACACCGATTGGCTTTTGCTATAGAAGCTAAAGAGATTGGTGTGTTCAAGCCCAATAGAGAGAAGGATGAGCTAACGTATGCCATCGGGACTGCTGAACACATTGGCCGAACTAGAGGCTTAGGACGCAACACTCCATGGGTTCATGGTTTCCCTAATGACAGGGAAACCTACCGAAGCCGCTAGAGAAGCAAGGAGAAGCAAGCAGCGTAGGTGACAATGTTGGAGGAAATGGTGCTTGAAGCAAAGGAGCGAGAAAAAGCAATGGAAGCAAGAATGCAGGAAGAAATCAGAAAGCAAGTGCAGATAGCAATGAGTGCCTAGAGGCAGGCATCAGAGCTAGGAATGAATGTTAATATTAGCCTCCCTGGTCAGTTGAAAAGCAGCTGCGCTTCCACTGAGCTGCCAAAGCAAGATGATGTAGCGCTGCGCTTCCTCGTGGATGATGTCACTACTCCAATGACATCAATTGAGCTACATGTTCCAAGGGGGAATGACACAATCAAGGTCGCTATTGGTGTTTTTACTCCTCTAGACCCTACCAAGACACCAAGAATCAATGGGGCACCAATACAACCTGGATATGCTAGGGTCGTAGTGGATAAAATGAGCAAAGGTTATGAGGATCTAGCTCTTGACATTTCTGGAGGTGATGGAGAGAAGACTCTAGGAGAAGCAGAGAAGGCATATATACTATGGCGCAAGCGCTGCATCATTATCCCTGGGGCGTCTGCTCCACCGCCAGTAGACATTAGGTGCGGACAAAAGTTAACAAAACAATTTTTTGATAATTTTCTATGGGCATGACTAATAATAAGCATGTACTTATATCTCATTATTTTTTGTACTCACAAAGCAGGGCCTCCGCCAACCAAAGTCCAGTTGTTGCTTCTCCCGACCATCATAGTGCTCAGGGCAATGATGACGCCTTCGAAGGCACTACTGCATCCCCACCATCTCCAACTCCTCCACCACCTCCAAGGAAGCCCACAACTCCTCCGCCGAGGTCTCCAACAGCTCCGCCGCCTCCAAAGTTTGCACTGCCTCCAAGGCGGTCTCCAATGCCTCCCCCGCCTCTAAAGAAGCCAGCCCCTAAGAGGTCCGCCCCGCAAACGAAGCCGTTGCCCTGCCCGCTGGCAAAGAAGCAGAAAACAAATACTCATCCAGTTATTCCCCAAAAATTATCTTATGAGAAAAGTGAACAGGAATTAAAGGATGCAGTACAAAAAGAAGTGATAGATTTCTTTAAAGGTGCAAAACAGGCACGATGAGCGAGGGAGAACCCGGAGCCATCATACTTCTTCCTACCTCCAGATCAGCTAAGAAAGAAGTTGGAACAAAAAAAATGGGATTCTCTTAAGAGCGCCGCGAAACAACCGATATTGGACTATGACCGCTCTCTCACCAAGTCATATGAGGTGGCGCAAAAAAAGAAGAGAGTAGGGAAAGGTGTTGCATAACTTGGACAACAATCGCAACAATCAATCCCCCCTTGTCATTCCTAATGAATATGGTTCAAACTTAAACTTAGTGGTGGAGGTAGGCGGCTATGAGTTGTTTCTTCGGTTTTATGAGGAAACTGGTTTGAACCTTGCCGAAGTGCTCGCTGAAGGACCATCTGCTCCGGAAGTGGATCCTTACAAGAAATTTGTACCAGGCCAGAGTCTATACAACCCAAAGAAATTAGGTGAACTGGGTACGCAAATATACCTGCTAAACGGGTGGTACATGTCGGCGTCTGATGCGGGACAAATCTATCTTTCTGTCGGAATTAGAAACCACAATTACTTCCGTGGTAATGACATTATCTATGCCGAGCTTGCAGAATTACACCAACTATGCCACCTGGACTCTCTCGACAAAAGTCTCATTAGCTGCTATTATCTGTAAGTGTGATTATTTTCTACTATATTCACAATTTCTTTATTATATATTCACAATATATATATATTCACAATTTTCATGTATGCAGATATGAGATGACAGAACTTAGAAAGAGAAAGGATAATGATGTTGGGTTCGTTGATCCATATGTCGTATACAAACACCCTAACCCCCCGAAGGATTATAAGCCTCAACCTAAGAGAAATCTCATGAATTTCTTAGTGAACCAACGCGATAAGGAGATACTCTTCCCCTACAACTTCAAGTGAGTGTTATTATAAGTAATTAATGTTGATTATATATATATATATATATATATATATATATATATATATATATATATATATATATATGTTTATGCAGCAATCACTGGATATTGATGGTCATCGATATGGTCAATAGTAGATTGAAAATCTTAGACTCGTTGAAAAAACTGCAAACGGAGTATCAAGACATGATAGATATTATACAAGGGTAATTAATTTAGTTTCTCTATAACAACATATATATATATAATGGCGCCAATCTCTCAACAATTATTAAAGGTTAAATTATTATTTTTATTTTATTGGGAGCAGAGTTTGGAAAAGGTTCATTGAGGAAAAAAAATGAAACATTGCAAAGCGCCACTGGGTGTAATCGCATACAAAGTAAGTACTATAACTACACATTTATATTCAATTAACACCATATGATGATTTCAATTCACCCTAATTGATTTTTTTTGTCGTAAAAGTGGGTTCTAAGGCAGGAGTAGGGTAACAACTACTGCGGATACTATGTTTGCGAGTTCATCATGGCGTACTCAAAGAGAACTCCTGAAGAGCAACTCAAAGTACGTATATAAATACTTTTTCCTTTATATTATTTCGATCGTATAGTTACAATTTCTTTATTGCTCTCATTTGTATAAGTAATTACATGAGCAATACACACACACACACATATATATATATATATATATATATATATATATATATATTAATACTTTTTCCTTTAATTTTTATTGAAGACCGAATGGTTGAGGAAAAGAGTCATACGACTTGACCAACTTAAAGCAATTCGAGAGACTATAGCATGATTTCTAAATGACCAGGTCATCAACCCCAACGGCGAGTTCTACAATGACCCGAATGAAACGTGGATGTCAAATCTGGAGGAGTGAATTGCTAAGGACATAAACAATTTATATATCAAACCTTTGTAATATATATATATATATATGTATGTATGTATGCACATATTATATGTACATAAAATAACGTGTGTATATATATGATCATCATATATATATGCATGTACGCGTATATTCGTTTGTTATTTATGTACAAAGTTCGAACAAAAACTTACACGTGCGAAGTACACATATATATTACTATTAACAGCGTATTCTAAAATGTATTTTAATATCAAAACTAATCATTAAATGAAAAAAGAAACAAAAAATAGAACCCAGAAAAAGAAAAAAAGAGGGACATTTAGTCCCGGTTGGTGTTTCCAACCGGGACTAAAAGTCCTGCTTCGTGACAGTCCCTGGCCAGGCCTGGAGGCCCCCTTTACTCCTGGTTAGTGTTTCCAACCGGGACTAAAGGTCCCCCTTTAGTCCCGGGCGTCAAGCCGGGACTAAAGGAGGGTACCTTTAGTCCTGGATTGGTGCTCTCGGTTAAGAAACCGGGACTAAAGGGGTTTCTCAACCGGGAGCAAAAAGCCTTGCTGCACCAGTGTTATTTCTTGATTTACCCTCCTTATTGACAGAGTCTAAGTGGCTACACTTCTCCTAAGTGGAAGAATTTTCAAATTTCATCTTGAGCCCCTTACATCCTTCTAGCAAGCCTTACTTGGCTAAATCCGAGGTCTCCTAACCAGTTAAACTAGTCGGCATTGACTTTCGCCGCCCAGGTCACCAGTTAAACTGATCGGCATTGACTTTGACCGCCTAGGTCACCAGTTAAACTGGTCAGCTTTGATTTTCACCGCCCTAGGTCACCAGTTAAACTGGTCGGTTTCGACTTCCACTGCTTGGATCACCAGTTAAACTGATCGACTTCACGTCAAAGTGCTCGGACTTGTGAAGACAACGTTGCTCAAAGGATACAAGGCGCTCGGGGATTAGCTGTGGGGGATATGACCCCCGGTATCCATAAGACAAGACATGGGTCGCACCATCAGAGGTGGTCCAGCCCATAAGATCAAGGCGTGCACCGCAAGGCTACAATAAGACATTGTATAATACTAAATAGGATACTTTCCTTGTAACCCTACCCCTACAGAGCATATAAGGAGGGGCAGGGGTTCCCTAGTCGACATCCCCATACAGATCCTAGGCCTAGCCTAAGGCATATGATCACACGTAATATCATACAAAGCCAATACAATCCAACAGGCCACAGGAGTAGGGTATTACGTCGTGCTGACTGCCCGAACCTGTCTAACTCTTGTCTCTGTTGCCTTCTTGTTCTTGATTACGCGCACCTCTGTCGATCAATCTACCTTCGTGGGATACCCCTCGAAGGACTGCCGACGATATCCTGACAAGACCAAATTACAACGAAGTCTTGCAACTGGATAAGAAGGCAACAGCGTCGGTGGCGTTGAGGAGGACGAATCCGCCAGCGAGGGGTCGCAGGGGCGTCGAAGACGCTTGCACCCGGATGGACTGACCGCGCATAGCGTCGGTTAAGGGTGGGTCTGTAGAGCCATCGAAGGAGATTCATGCCGGCGACCGAAGGATGTTGTTGAAGCCGTCACCGGAGATAGAAAAGGCTCAAGCCAGGATCCTAGGTGGAGGTGGAGCTGTCAAACCAACGCTAGAGGAGGAACTGCCTGGCTGAAGCAGGGAGCGACAGGACTGGTGGCTGCAAGAGGTGGAGGCGTGCAGCGAAGGGTGCGGAGTGGAGAAGAACGGATATCGGTGATGATGAGTGGAGGTGGGAGCGGAGGTAAAGGAGGGGATATCCCCATAGCAGGAGAACAAATTTATTTTATTTATACTGGCCATGGCGGAGATGTCGTCAACGGCGAGGAAGATGCCAAGAAGGCCATAGCAGCAACGACGACGGTGATAGCGACGGCGACGGCTGAGGTAGACACCCATCTCGGTGACCTCTACTGCTCTACGGCTACTAGCTACTAAGTACTAGGAGGGGGAGGGGGGCACTCTCTGTAGCTGCGGCGAGCTCGCCGGAGACGGGAGGGAGGGGCCGAGGGGATCTGGATCTGGGTCGCGGGCGCTGGAGGAGAGAAAGAGAAGTTGCGTTTTTGCCGCTCCTTCTCCTGTGTGGTTGGGCGCTGGCAATTGTCAAAAATTAAAAATCGCCATCCAAGATTTGCCATAAACCACAGAAGCCAGCAAGCAGGCTGTCTGCCTGTTTCTGCTAGGAAGCCGAGATCTGTCAAAATTTAGAAAGCTTGACCTGTCGGCCGTTCACGATTACCTTTATGTTCACGTTCTTGGCCAAGCAAACGTTCCCTTCATGGCACGCCTCTCTTCCATCTCTGGTTACCACGCCGAGATGTCTGCCAATGACCTCAAAACCCGGCGCTAGACCACCATCCTGAACCGCATTGACCCCGCCGCGCCACGGCCGCGAGGCCGGCGACGACGACGACGCAGGCGAGGAGGCAAGACGGCGCCGGAGCGTCTGACGGACCACCATGACGTCGTCCGTGCGGCAGTGGTGGCGCCGCGCCGCCGCGGCGCTCAAGGACAGGAGGAGCCTGCTCCTGGCGCGCCTGCGCCCGCGCCGGGCGGGTTCGTCGTCGTCGTGGCACCACCGGGAGCTGGAGGCGGCCGTGATCCGCGCGACGAGCCACGAGGACCGGTGGATGGACTACCGCAGCGCCGCGCGGGTGTTCGCGTGGGCGCGCTCGTCGCCCTCGGTCCTCCGCCCCGTCATGTGGGCGCTGGCGCGCCGCGCGCGGCGGACGCGGTGCTGGGTCGTGGCGCTCAAGTCGCTCATGGTCGCGCACGGCATTCTCCTCCGCTCGGGTCTCGCGCCCCGCGCGGCCCGCGCCGGGCGCGTCCCCTTCGAGCTCGCTGACTTCCGAGACAGGTCCTCGTTCTCGTCGTCGTCCGCAGCGAAGTCCCTGGCCTTCTCCGCCTTTGTGCGCGCGTACTTCCGGTTTCTGGACTACCGCTCCCTCTTCGCCGCGCTGGAGGACACTAGCGGCGATGACGACGCCAATAAGTGCTCGGATGATCCCCAAACGGCCTGTCTTGATCGGATAGCGAAGAAACAGTTCCTGCTCGAGCTGCTCCTGCAAATCCGCCCGTACGGCGACGGCATGGAGGTGCCGCTCGTCCTCGAGGCCATGGACTGCGCCCTCATCGAGATCTTCCAGGTGTACAGCGAGATATGTACCGCCATTGCGCGGTTCCTCGTCAGCGGCGTTCCAGGCGGGCCGGCGAAGCCGACGATGCGGAAGGCGGCCACGGCGGCAGGGTTGAAGGTGCTCTGGCGGGCGGCGGAGCAGAGCGCTCAGCTCTCGTCCTACTTCGACCTGTGCCGCGGGCTCGGCGTGGCCAATGCCCGCAAGCTCCCGGCGGCATTCGTTCGCTTGAAAGACGACGACGTCCGGGACCTCGAGCGGATCCTCATGAGTGACACCCAGGACGATAACAGTGACGAGGCGGAGCCGGAGGCGGAGGCAGAGGGGATGACGCCGGCTGACGTGAAGGACGCGGGGCCAACGTCGACGACCACTACGGTGGTGACGACGACAACGGAATGGGTGACATTCGACGATGAGAAATCAAGCGCTGGTGCTGTCGCCAGCGGCGGGGGTCACGTCTCTAATCACTGGAACCCCTTCGTCGCTGCGCCGTTAGACGGTCGGGAAGTCGGAAACCTGATCGAGCTTTTCTAGTTTTCTAACTGGACGCAATCTTGGGGTTAAGCCTTAGAAAAATTGTTAATTTTTCACCGCACCAAATTGTACATTGTGCTCTTTGTGACGTGACTCGTTTGATCCAGCTTTGTTACTTATTGAGTTCAACACTCCCATGACCACGTGGAGACTCTCTTCGGTCTCTAACGTGAAATATAATAAACAGGTAGTAACAATTTCATTTAAAATTACACTAACAATGATTTAAAACTCGAGACTTTTGGACACGCACCAACCATTTTCGACCCGAAAGATTAAAATATGAGAGAATATGGGCAATTTAGTTATACCTCAACACTTTGAAAGCAAGTACATTCAATCTCTTTTATTAGTGGATTGCTCTGTGCAATTATTTGAGGTGTGCACTATATTGACTAGCTTTTGGCAAATACCCTAAAGTCAGAAGCTGCACTGGTAATCAATTGTTTGAGTTGTACTCGGTCCATTCCAAATTGCAAGTCATTTTAGCTTTTCTATAACTTTTATTACGTATTTAGACATAACACACACACGTGTGTGTAGAAAGACTATATACCTAGAAAACCAAAACGATTTACAATTTAGAACGGATGGAGTACATTTTATAATATCATAGTAATCGACTGTGCCACCATATACCTATTAATATTGGTTTCATTAGCTTTAGATTTAACATGAATTAGCCATATGGATTAAACCATGCATGCAAAAATAATTGGCTATAAATCTTGGAAAACATTTATGAGATCAACATTTTTATTTGGTAGAAGATAATATTATGAATATAATCAAATTTATTCCATATTTTTTAAATATTTTTCTATGAATTTGGAAAAAAATCTTTATTGCACAAACACTTACATGAATATAAATTTGAGGTAGCTTGTAAACTTATTGGATCTTGGAGGGCTAAAAGGCTCATTGACTACCCACCCGACTCTTGTTATTAGGGCTTGTTTGTTTCTGGCTTCTGTTGGCCAAAATGCCAGAAGCTGAAATAAATAACCTAGCTGTCGAGTTGGCTTTTGTAAAAACTAAAAAGTTGCCTTATGAGGGAACGAACTAAAAAATGAAACAAGTGTTTGAGTAGTTTTTCTAACTTTTGGTATGATGAGAACTTAAAAGTTTATTAAAAATCCAATAGAAAAAACAGCTAAAAACAAAAAATCCAGCTTTTGAACTAAAAGGCCAAAAGATACAACTCAAAGAAAGAGACTATTAGAGTATTCGGCCACATAAACACGAAGTCTTTAAACTTTTTCGTCAGTTTTCTTCGAGGATTTATAGAGACGTTGTGATCGTACAAGTCCAATCCATTTACGAACTTATTAATTGTTTGATGTCAGGAGAAATGAAGATAGCAATTTATTTCCCAAAAAATATAAAAATATTTATATAAACCATACGCTCCATATTTTCAAAAAGAAATGTACAAGAATGGATCGCGATCCAACTTTCAAGCGGTCCACGGGCCCACGGTACGCTGTCTGCCTGTCACAGCCCAACTAGTCGGGGAGGACGAAGAGCACTGGCCACCGTCGCCTGCTTGCCCGCGCCGCATAGAACGCCGCCCGCCGGAGCCGGCCCGACCCTGCGGCGCCGCTCGCTTCGTTGGTTATCCGTGTCGAAAGGCGAAACGGCAGCCAGGGAGACGGAGCCACGGCCGGAGGCAGTGTCGCAACGACGGCGTATCTGATCTCGCATCGCACCGAGGCCCCCCCGGAATCCATATCCTCTCCGCTGCCGGCGAGCATCCCGTCTCCGCCGTAGCGTCTCGCCTCTGTGGTCTGGCATCAGAGTTCCCGGGAGAATGGCTGCTCTGTCGGCAGGCGCGCTGGCTCCGCTCGCAGGTTGCAACTGCTCAAGCCTAGCACCTTTACTCCCCCTGATTTATCGTCTTTCTTGGTTGCCTGGTTCGTTACTCTTCCCCTAATTTCTTTCGTTCCCAGGTCTGTCTCCGCTCCCGTGGTGCAGCCCGGCTGCGTTATACTGCCGAAGGAGTCCTCCACTTCTCAAGGTGCTGTATCATCAATGGCTCTAGAACCAATTACGCGCTATTTCCAAATGTCGTCAGTTTACATGCTTTACATTTTTAGGTCGCCATCGCCAAGACGCGGCCAGCTGTTCACCAATTTGCCCCTGCAAGCCTCCCAACATGTGCGGCTATGTCAGAACATGGACGTCAGGAAATCCGGAGCAATGAGTACCAGCTGGATGATGATGAGCCGCTTTGGCTGGCAGTGGTCATAGACCTTGCTGTGTAAGTGTGGATTCCCCCCCCCCCCCCCCCTGTTGGTTTGTCTGAATGTGAAATTGAATTTGTTACTTTGTATTGTTAGGGGTTTGAAGGGATTGGTAGCTTTCTTAGCTGAGCAGCCGAGGCAACTGAAGCACCTGGAGTGGCCGGGCTTTCAGCACACGGTATGCCCCTTGAATTGGACATTATTGAGATGTTTAAAGAATTGCCATGATGCATTGCTAAATATAATGTGGTTTGCTGCCCATATTAGATTAGTATCAGTCAAGACAAGGAAAGTGCAATTTTAGCTTGTCTGGATATGTTGAATTTGCATCATATGTTGTGTAGGAGCATGTGCTAAACAACCTGAACTAATTGGTAATGTATAGTGGCAGAGTGGCGCTCTACGTTGTTATTGAGATTGAAGTACACTGTACACATTTTTATGACTATTCTATAAAATCAAAGGGGCAGCCATCTAAATGATACATGAGATGTGGATAAATTTGATTGATAACCTGAATTACCTTCAACCAACAAGTGTCAATATGTGTTTATTTTCAATAAGGGGCTAAAGTTTTCCTTGTTCTGATTCCTTTCTCGATAAAGTGTTAAATTATGTCCATATCCTGACATCCTTATTCTAGTTTTCACCAGACTTACGTTTACCGATGCCAGTTTTCTCAATGAATCTTGAATTTATTGGCATGCCATATTCATATGCATCCTATATGGGCGATGTGGAGTCTAACCTTATGAGTATAAATATGTCTCCAGATGCATTTTTCATAGCTTCACATTCAAATGTTACTTGTAGAACTAGAATTTGGTCCAATCATGTGTAATTCTATGACTGTGTCCAATAGGCATGGCTGGATTATAGTTTTTTCCCCCTTCAAGTGCAGGGCCTTAGCCGCCTTATTGTGACCATTTTATGCCTTAATTTTAAATATTTTGAAGCTGCTACATCAAAAAAAGAGAACTTTGCTTACCTCTTGATTTAATCAAATCGTCATCATTGGCAGATGAAGACGGCTACACTTACTCTTGTACTGGTAGCTGTGTTTATTGTTGCATTGTCAACTATTGATGCTGCCCTCTGCTACATGCTGGCCTGGCTACTTCGAAAATCTGCGTAGAATAACGGTATGCTATTTGTTTCTTAGACCCGAATTGTTTACAGCTCCCTGGTCCATATTACATTTGACATCAGAATGCAGGTGATCTAGTCTCTTATGATTGATAAATTTATAATAGTTAAACACAGGACATTTTTCTTAGTAGTTTGGGTGTTGCTAGTGGTACACTGGTACCTTGCCATTCATGTTATTCATCTGAAGAAGTAATTACAAATAGAATGCCTTATGTTGTTTGCCATCAGACTTGCAGAATCAGATGAAGTGATCTTTAAGGACCACATCTCTCAGTTACACTGACTTGCTGCTTAAGTGTTGCCATCTGGATGCTATCGATGTACTGACATGTGATTCATTGATCAGCAGGAATATCCGTGTATTGCTTGAATATGATTTAGCCGTGCTGGATAGTAGCAGGCACCAGGCACTTTAGCTGGAATGCAAGCTCTTGCTGTCGTAGGGGTCAGCAATGTTATGCTTGCTGGAGGTAGCAGGAAGGTGGATCTTTTACAGTGTACCATTTTATTTTGGGAGTACTGAGACAATCAAAAGAGATGTCCTTCAAATAGTGCTGATGTCATGTGATGCAGATGCTCATAGTAGCATTTGAAAGGAAGGTATCTGGTTTCAGATGGAAAAAAAGAAGATATAGTTGTCTGTGTGAAACAGTTAAATAGGTCTAGCCAAAACTTGAGGTCTGATTTAACAGAGAAAGAGCACATCCTGGAGAGGATCAGGAATTGTGTGTAGTGATTTGTAACTTCTTTTTTATGTTAGGCAAACTTGCTTGTAACTTGCTGGTCCATTGGCTAGGATCTGGAGAAAATTATTTTTAAGACGTGTGGCCTACTTTGTAGGCTTAACAAGCCATCCACTCTGATTTCTCATTAGTATTGGGTTGGTGTGTCTTAATCAAGATCCAGGTCTGCTGTCGAGCTGCAATAGAACTTACATGCTTTGCTAGTTATGGGAGGCTGCAAAATTCGGTTTTATACATTAGAAGAAGGGTTCAGTTTTTAAATGACATGGTTAACTGCTGTATGTAATAGCAACACTGCATCTCTGTACGACTGTACCAATGTGAAAATACTACTGAAGGGAAGTCTCCTGATTCATTTCAGCTTATCCCTTTCGAGGCTCAGCAGCTAGCTACTCTGATTTGAAATATGAACTTCAAAGATCCTAGTATGATACAGAAGTCATCCAAAAAAAAAGTGGTACATGTGAGAGTTTTGGAAGGAACAGATGTCAACATTTCATGCAATAACATTACTGGCTTCATCACATAATGTGCACATTTTATAATTGATCTCAGTTGTGATTCGAGGACTTGGATACCACAACTATCTGGTGATTTCCTGCGACCGTTTGAACCAAAAGTCACAGAGAGATGATAAAGATAAATTCTTCGTCCAGGTACTTTCATAATCCTCTCCTTTCCATTGTTACAAAGAAATGTTCGCTGTAAGTGCTTCCAAATTTGACGCTGTGATTGTGCCTTACTATTTAATTAATATTGATCCAATGATCCTTATGATCAATTCAAGAATCAATTAGAATGTGGAGGAAAGGGTGGTGTCTTTTTTTTTTTTTTTTGAGACAAAGGAAAGGGTGGTGTCATGCTACCAAAGCCACAGTAAAGCTGATGCAATATGTTCATCTCAGATTCCACATCTTCATCCATCCTCTGCTTATTCAGAGTCATTGATCCAAACATTGCATTCCCCATAAGATCATACGCACCAGGCAAGCATAAAAAAATCAGATAGACAGAATGGCAGCTCACAGAAGACAAATATGCTGTTTCACAAGATATGGACTCTGGCTTTGTTCTTCGCAAAATGAGAGCTCGGATGCACATCACCACATTGGGGAAAAACGAGTACTGAAGTAGTAGATTCTGTACACAGTTTTTTTTCATAGCACCTGTACAAAGTTGCACACACAAACCAATCACATAAGTTATGATTTGTTACAGCTGACTGCCCAAATCCAAATCGTTCCCTACATCTTTTGCCTAATTGTCAATCTACAAAGCCAACAGCTCGAAACAAATCAACTCCACACCCAACCCAACCCAAACCAAGTCAACCTAACTAAATATATGACATAAGCAATGTACATGCTAGTGCAAGAACTTTGTATTACGATGCCCATTTACAATACTCAATACTTCGTCAATCAGACCATTCAATTATCCTGCAAGAGGAAAAAGCAACACAAACAGTTATTTTTATCAGTGATAAAATTGCCCAAGGTTGTTAGAATTAAGAATGAATGCATATGAAGTCTGATATTGTACCAGCAGTATGGTGTTCATCCAATAGAGATTCCTGTTCAGAGCCACTGATGGATGTAAATGTTGACAGTGAATCATCACCGAAGTTCAAGTGGGAAGTCGATAGACGCCTCAAATCGCCAAAGTATGAGTATGATCTGGGAGTCAAAAGCTCAGGAGTAGCACTGCCAAGAGATGATCGACGAGGAGTTGGAGTCTTGATTCCATTAGTGTTTCCATTTGGCCGGTACCCATTTGTCTTCCTACTTAAGGTGCTCGTCCTCTTTGGGCTTGGTTTAGATCCAAAGATCGCTTCTTTCTCTGCAAGTAGGATGATCTCCAGCTTCTTCTGATCCTGCAAGAATGCAAAAGTCAATTTAAAAGGTCCTATCATTTGAGAACTATTTTCAATCATCAAGTGTGATTGGGTAAGCACTTGTACCCGGTATCGTCGATTTTCCTCTTCTTTCTGCTGCCGGCTAAGTCTGTACTCTTCAAGAACAGATATTAGGCGCCCCTATCAAAAGCGCATGAAAATCAACAAATTAATCAAATAACTTGTGCATGCACACATTGGTCATCCAATTGTAATGCTTACCCCATCATAGAGAAAGGGTTTATTTCTTGTGTTTTCCCAAGCAAAGGTTCGGTTTATAAGGTTGTCCACCATACCTGAAAATTTTCTGGGTCATGAATTGAAGTAACTGAAATCTATACATAATTTTACAGCACACATATTGAAACTTACTTGGGATTTTTCTAACCAAAATCCTTGCCTTTTCTGCCCGTTTAAGGTTTATATGAGCACCCCTTCCAGCACTATACCTCTTTGGGTCCTGCAAAAACTCTTTGGTGTCATTTTTCATGATTTAGCTGATTACAGGTTTCTCATTGAAAATGATAATGATTAGTCCATTGCCAAGTAGTTCCATCTTTCCACTGTTTCCAGCTACACTGAATTAGGTACTTTGTGTACATAAATGGTATGTGAAACATTCTAATTCCATTCTAGGGATGCTTCCAGTACCTGGTTATATTCTTCAAGCCAAGCCTCTTCTTCACAAGCAGCAATCCATTTATTTATCCTGTCCATTATATCTTTCCGGCTAAGAGACTCTTCTTTCGCTTTTAATATTTGTGACTCAATATTCGCCAGAAGCTCAGAAGGGTCGATGAGGCCTGGATGGAATAGGCACAAGAATATCATTGTTTGTAAAAAAAAAGTGAATATAGTAGCAGAGCAGGATGCAAAAAGAACAACCAGAATCGATCAAAGCATCAGTTTGTTCAGGGGCCGTGCTGACATCAGGTTCTATGTGTGCCTTTTGGCAGATCTCTTCTAATTCTGCCCTTCTTTTCATAACAATTTCCTTTAGTCTGCTGGTTTTTAGTTTTGTTAACCTCTCAACCTCGGCTTCCATCTGGATGAGAAATGAAAATTTGAATGATTATAGTATGCTGTGAACAAAGTTTAAAGACCCAAACAACAGCAACAAGGTAAAACCTTCTCAATTGTGTCCTCGGAGAGAACTCCAGGTGATGTGATTCCCTCCTCAGGTAATATGAGAATGCTCATTACTTTACTAAATTGTCTCTTTTCTTCTTCAGGAGAGTCCATAAGTTTCCAAAGCTGACATAATGATTCCATTGTCTCTCTCATCTGTCAGTAATGGATCATTTGGAACTGTGTTATGATCAATTGATAATAACTTAAAACGAAGAGAAAGGAACCTAGGGAAGACCTTGTGGATTCTAGACTTTCGTTCTGCTTTTAGCTTATAAATTGTAGTAGCAAGGCCCTCCAGTGTGCTATTAGTGATATTTCTTGACTGCTCAATACCATTCTGATGTAAACTGGGATGAACTTCATGTACAGTGCTTGCAAAATCGATTCCAAGGACTCCACATAAGGAATGCACTTCATTTATATACTCCAGAACCTTGCGAAGACGCTCAGACTGAAAAAAAATGCAAACAGGGATCAGAACTGCGTATAAAAGACTCTTCGGAAAGTGTACCCAAAACATTCGGGACATATATTTTTCTGAGTGAAATGTGACAATTTATAGATGATCAAGCATTCTTTAGCATCTGTATTAGCTCTTTCTTTTTCTGTAATGTATGCAGAAGAAGCACCTGTACTAACTCTATCGAACAGGAGTCATGCAATTAGCAATACTAATACCAAAATATTCAGAAAACACATTTGAAAAAAAAAACTTCAGGAAAGCAGACAGGTAGACTCAGGATGTATACCTTATCTTTCTGAAGGGCACGAAGCTGAGCTTGGTAACTATTAAGCTTCCTCGTTGACAAATCATGTTCCTCAGCAGCAACACTGCTCGCATTATCACCCTGATCATTATGTTCACTTAACTCAAAGCGGATCTTCTCAATCTGCGATCTAATATCAGAGAGCTGCTTGACCCTTTCCTCTTTCTTGCATTTCAAGTTCTCCAGTACTGGGACGACAGCGGCAAGTTGTTCCTTGAGTGGTACAACGCCCTTGTCTTTCTGCCAAAGATGTTGAAAGGTTATTTCTCGGTCAGACATCGCACTATCAAGAGCTGTATTTCGTATGGCAATAAACTAAACTCGGTAGAACTTAGTGCAATCCAAACTACTGGATAACATTGGTAATACTAATTCACGACAGTGTAGAAAGAACTGACTGAAGCTTGGCATACTTCCCTAGCTTGTAAAGACTAAAGAGAACCTTCAGCATTCTTAAAAATCAAGTCTCCTCAAGAGGGGCTCCACATATCTACAATCTATATCCACTTCAACAAGAAGCAAACCATGCATGTCCATATGCAACCAACCTAATTAGTGTGTCACCTCACCATCAGTCCATCACCATGTATAGTTGTATACCTTCAAGTACAGCTTGTGCTCCCCTAGAGTTGCCATCAGAGATGCAACTTCAGCTTCTTTGGCAGCCACTGACTGGTGCAACTGGACCCTAGTCCGATTGGCATCGTCCACCTTCCTGCGGTAGACTTCCAAGCATTCTTTTTCGATGTCCAGTAACACCTTGTTCTTCTCGCCCTCACTTTCTCCTACCTCTGCCCAGATTTGCTGATTGCAAAAACCAATATTGCATTGCATGAGTTATGAGCAAACACTAGAATAGTAGACTTAAATGAAATTCAGATAAAATGACACAGGCAGTTTCAGAGTACATTTTGGTTAGTGTGGCCTAACTCATGAACTCTCTGTTCAATAGGATATTAATTTGTAAAGGTAAACGGTAAAGCTTTTTTGCTTACGTTAAAAGAGTTACTATTGTCCCTAGTAGAGCCAACCAAAATTGCTTTTTCAGCTGCTGAAGAACCATAAAGGTGAAAAAGGAGAGCCATCCACAATAAAGCTACTGCACTGCATCAAAGAATTCCTGCCGAGCAGTTCACCACCCGGTAAAGGAGAATACACAGAAAATCGCCGTGCATAACTCAAGGGGCGGAATTTTTTTTACTTTTCTGCAACTATGGAAAAAAACCTAAACAACTGAAGAAACCATGGAACGCACAGCTCTGAAGCTGCCTGTGTCATTTTATCTGTATTTAATTTAACTGAAGAAACCAAAAAAATCAACTGAAAAAACCCAACACAACAACCGAAGAAACCAAAAAATGGCGATAAAATCTGCAGAATTGCAAATTTTCACCCAGCTGTAAACGAGACAAAACCTGAAGACGCGCAAAGAGGACGAATTAACGAAGCAAACGAGGGAATCTCGGAATAGGAAGTTGGCAGTGCCATTTAACAAAGACGTTGAATAAATATGGCAAAACGGATTTCTAAAGCAAGATGAATACCTGAAGCTCTCTGAGCAGAGCACCACAGCTGGTACCTTCCATGCCCAAGCCCAGGCCAGCACCTACGCCCACCATTGAAGAACTAGAGCAGCTGCGAAGGAGACCTTCACTCTCCAGTCCCCAGAGACTAGCAAGACGCCGGGAACGCCGGGAACACGAACAAGGAGAAAGAAGTGAAGGGAGCGGGGAAGGTTCAGACTCCCTGACCCGTAGGCGTTCAGCTACGGCCTGAGCTAGGCCATGAGCAAAGCTGCAGATGAATTTTCTAGCTTCCTATTCCCTCTTCGCCTTGGGATAAGAGAACAATACCAGCAGCTTACGAAAAAGGAGACACCAAATGCCAGCAACTCAGGGGCCAGAGAAGCTCTTTTTCATGGTGGTTTTTGGAGTTTTAAGCCATCTCTCTCTCTCTCTTGCTTTTCTTGCTGCTGCTACGTGAAGGGTGAGAGAGCGACGGTGTCTGTGTGTTTATGAGAATTTTGCAGCTTCTCTCTTCCTCACAATTTTAGTTGGTTGGGAGTATTTGCTAGGTGGTTAGGGAGGCTCTTCACTAGTTTATGTTGGGGAAGGTTGTGAGTGAGCCACAGCACTCTGAGAAGTGAGAAGAGACGGTGGATGGTAGAGGCAATGGATGGTGGCCTTTGTTTTCAGTTATTAATGGTGAGGTAAGGTGTGCACCTGTGCTGTGCATGGAAGATTCCCTCAAACTTTTGTCCAAGCTACTCCAACAGATGTGGTTTGGGTAGTGATCGATCTTAAACTAAAATGATGTGTCCGATCATGAAATGCTAGTGCACCATACTACCACGAAGCATTACAGGCCATCCTAATTACAACGAGCGTTACAGAATGAACATTACGCTTCGTAGTTTTGTATAAGAATGTCCTCTTAACCTGGGCTTCAAGTTTAGTGTACTGACCGGCAAAAATTCTGGAAAAAGCCTATTCTGATGGCCATTGGACAGGTCCAGTACTGTAGTACTGCAACTACCGTGAATGAAGGAGGGGGGGAAAAGGAGGAAAGAGGGGATGAGCAGCTAAGTTGCAGAGAAGATCACTGAATCCACCTGACCGCGCGGGGCGCCTTGATGTTGCGACTGAAGGTACGCATGGGATCATGTGAGGCTGCTACAGTGCTCCTGTTATGTTAGGCTTTATGTGTGCATAAGCCTATGTTTAGTTGGGGGAAATTTGAAAATTTGGCTACTATAGCACTTTCGTTTTTATTTGGCAATTAGTGTTTAATCATGGACTAATTAGACTAAAAAACATTCGTCTCGCGATTTCCAACAAAACTGTGCAATTAGTTTTTTTTTCTACATTTAATGCTCCATACACGTATCGTAAGATTCGATGTGATGGCTACTGTATCACTTTTTAGGAATTTGGTTTTGGAACTAAACGTGGCCTAAGTGTGTAAGGTCCATGAGCCCACGTAAACCCCACCCCCCCCCCCCCACACACACACACACACCACACACACACACACACACATATATATATATATATAGGGAGAGTATATTTAGTAGTCAGCTACAAAATAAATTATTCTGTAGCCACCTCTATTTACGATAATTTTATATACCAATTTACGATAATGTTAATACATATTTATGATAGTTGGGTTACTATAACACATGAGAATATTTACTATAACATTATAGTAAACCACTTAGTAAGGAGTTATTATAATCTTGTAAATTAACATAGTAATTATCGTAACTCAAAGTGGCTGCAGAATAAGTTATTTTGTAGCCAGCTACAGAGTAGTAGTTCTACATAACACTAAGCAAAGACATGAGTGAAGAGTTCCAGAAATTTTCCTAAATTTCAACATGGTGTCGGAGCCGAAGGTGGTGGCAATGGAGGCGACCCCCTGCTTCATCTGGTCGGCATGACAGCAGTCGGCGGCCGGCGGCGAGGTGTTGGGAAGAGCAGCAAGGCAGGAGCGTCAGGTGAAGCTGAGGGCAGCAGCAGCCTTGCTGGGCAGAGATGTCAGGCGAGGCCGCGAGGCTATAGGAGCGGAGCACGAGAGGCAGGGTGCGGCTGAGCATGCACAAGAAGAAGAGTGCTGCGTCCCCTGGCTGGAGGTTGGTGACGGCGGCCGCAACGTTGAGAGGGAGCTCACGGAGGTTGCCCGTGGAGAGGCGTGTGCTCAAGCTTGTGCTGTGTGTGGATTGGGAGCTGCAGCAGGAGGAGATAGCAAGCAAAGCCAAATTTTTTATAATTTAGCTCTTTTTTTGAAAGTTTCTCACAAATAGACCCCTGGTGGAAAGAATTCAGAAAATGGACCCATAGCTCGGCGCCATCATCTCTGGCGCCGAGCTCCTAGGCACGGTGGATGACATGGTAGGGAGCTCGGCGCTAGTCACTCTGGCGCCGAGCTCGGCTCGAAGATCTACGGCGCCGAGCTCGGCGCCAGAGTGACTGGCGCCGAGCTCCCTGCATTTAACCCCGACCCAACTTTCCTGCCCGAGCGTTCTTCCTCTTCTTTCTCCTCCCTCTCAGGTTTTTTCTCTCCCCACTTCATCCTACCTCACGAATCGGTATATTAGACCTTGAAAACCTTGATTTGATCCATAGATCTTCGAGAGCAAGGTATCCTCGCTCCCCTCCTAGTTTTTTTCGCATCGATTCAGTATATATTAGTCGGATTTTTCAACCTAAGAATCGTCATCACTTAGGGTTTCATTGTATCCCTCAATATATATATTATACAATCATTGGATGATGCCAAGGCGTGAAAAAAGCTAGCAAACCTAGGCGCATGTAGTTATGTTATGGGTTCATTGTTGTGCATCAAATGGGAAACCCTAGGTTTAGGGTTTAATGTTAACTGCTTTTGTTTCTTAGAACAAAATTGGTTGTATTGTAGTTATAGTTCTCATTGACATTTATTTGTGATGTTTTGATTTATGTTTGTTAAATTACATCCATTTTGTTAGATGCAAGAAATGTTTCGGGAGGAGTTTTGGTGAAAACGGGGTCGTCCTTGAGAATTATACCCCGACGCGTCTAGCAAAGATGCCCCCATCCCTCCTGACCTCCCTGTCCCTAACTGTGATTGTGGTTTCCTGGCCCATGTTTTTTAATCGAAATATCCGGACACAGCGACGCGTTGCTTCTACACATACAGTCGTTTTAATGTAAGAAATTGTTTCCACTATCCTTTTTCTTTATTTGTGTAAGTATGCTACTAATATTTTATTGGAATCTCGTTGTGTAGGACCATGAGAGGTGCTTTTTCTTTCAGTGGATCGACGATACAGACAAGTTTGATCCTAGGTATCTCTTTTTCGATGATTGGTTTAGAGGGAGACAACCACGTGAGCACTTCAAGCAGTGGGTTCCACCCCCCTAACCTTCCGTCAATGATGGCTAAGGAGAAGCACCTAGCCATAGTTAGACGACTCGAGGAACCTCCTTTGTGCAATTGCGGAGATCGAGCTATGATAAACCCTGAGAATACGTTAGAGTTTGTGTGTCCAAACAAGCATGAAGTAAGTGCAAAGTGTATGTGTTCAAATCTTGAGCTATATGTGTTCATGTACTAATGTCTCATTATTTAGGTGTTTTCAATGGCAAAAGTGTCATTTCAACGAATGGTTGTATAGTCCTAAGAACCAATGGCCGGAAGAACCACAGAGGGTTAAGGAAAAGAAGAAAGAAAGGGTAATCTACAAAGCACCTCCTGTCATGTGCGAATGTGGTGTTAAATCCAACTATGGCCTAGTCCCTTCGGAGCTTGGAATAGGCCATTATTGTGGCCATATGATTGAGTATGATGAGGTTTGTTATTTTTATGGTAAACATGGAATTGTATTTTGTTTCTTTTGCTAAGACATATATGATATAATATTTATTTTGAACAGAACACGAGAAAATGCAGGTGGGAATGTTATGATGGTCAAGCTAAGTTCTTGGATGAACTAAAGAAGAGGCAACTAATTGCACAGAAGAGGGGATATAGACCTGACTATGTCAACCTATTCGTTAAACATCACAAAGAAAAGATGCGTGAGTTTGCTAGATAGTGTGGTATTTGCAACCCGATCGATGTTGGGCTTAACAAATGGGGATTGGAGAGGCGGATAATGTTAGAGGAGGAGAGGGCAAGGAATGAGGCAAGGGAGGAGACAAGAGTATAGATGCAAGTCTTGAATGAGCATGTTGCTACATTATGTGCCAGTGAGTGCTTGAAAGCCTTTTTTCATTGCCTGATTTTAAATGTAATATAATCACGTTGCTAACTGATTGCATTTTATACATGAAGGGATTGGTTGTAGTGAGGAACATGCCGTAGAGGTGGCTCATGCAAAGTATGAGGAGAAGAAGTTAGATGAGCATAGATCGTGAGCTGGTCGCACTGTTCAATCACCGATTGTGTTGTTTGATGAGGGGGACGAGGATGAGGACGACACCGGCAGGCTGAGTGAGCTCATTGCTCTAGCAGAGGCAGGTATGCAGACACAGGAGGCTAAGGATGACACTAATAGACTGAGCGAGCTCATCGCTCTAGCAGAGACCGGCATGTAGGCGAAGGAGGCTGAGGACGACACTGGCAGACTGAGCGAGCTCATCGCTCTAGCAGAGGTGGGCTTACAAGCGAAGGAGGATGACGACGTGTCCTTCACTTAGGCCACAACGGTCGCAGATGAAGCGGAGACCTCTTACTATAGGCGACAGGCAGGTCAGAGCAACGCAGGTGATCCTAGCCACAGCAACAAGGTTGTGGTAGAGGACTGGTACTTGGATGATGAGTTGCTTACTCAGTACGTTTCAGACTGAGGATTTGAAAGTGCATTTGCCCCTATGTCTACTGTCGGCACGTACTTCTAGTATTAATATATTATGTAATGTGGCATAGTATTGAACTTTTCATTATGTGGTTGTTTTCATTATTTATGGTCTTAATATTCCGCTTAATGATACGGACGTATTGAAATGTGAACACTTGCTGCAAAAAAACCTAATGATGTACGACATTATATAAATCAACACACGAAACACATGAAATGGCATGTGACTACATGTACCAAACCTGGGTATAGAGTTTCCTTCTACTAAACCTAACATGCCTTTGGTAATTAAACCAAACAACAAACACATAGATGTGGTATGTGAAAAAGATAAAGTCATCCTAGTAGTGTGGCCACATAGCAAATTGTGTTGCACCTTCTCCATAGTAGCCTCTTGTTGTTGTTGTTGGTGGTGGCGGGGGTGACGGGGGAGGCCCCTTGTTGTTGTGGTTAGGGCAGGTGCAATATGGATCATTGCAGAGTGCTTCCTGTGAATCGGCACCATTGTTGTTGTTGTCCTATCTGTCGTCCTTGTAACCGCTGCTAACTTCCCTTTATAGATCGAAGATACGGTCCTATAGGTAGTAGATGTACTCCGCATGTGGATAAATAGGTCAAGGATCAACCCACCTACTGAACCCATAGTTTTCTTTGGCCAAGGAAGACTACAATAAGTATGTCGTGTAAGTTATATACAAGAGAAACATATTAAAGAAACAGAAAGTAATAACAATTACCCATGCTCGCGGGCATTTAAAGAAACAATGACCTCCATCTATTCCCTCGGTAAACATCTGCACTTGGCAGTCCTCACCATGCATGCATTTTGGCCACTCTTCTTTCCTTTCATCGTATCCTCTTAGTGGTGCCTCTTTGGTGAAATCACTTTTGCTCTCAACTGGGAACCTCTCATAAAGAGCTTCCTCAAAAAAATCGGGACCAAGAGGACCCTCCCACCCCCAGGTAGTTCCCTTCTCCTTTCCTCTCCCTCTGGACGACCCTCCAGACATTGGTACTGCAACAAAAGAAAATGCAACCACAACGAACATCACAACCAACATAATATGTCCTACGTAGTCCAAATAGTCCACAATGTCCATACAGTCCCAAATAGTTACAGTAAAGTAAATACAAAATCCATAATAGTGCATACTAACAACTACCACATCCCTCACTACCTCCTACTCTTGCCCTTACCCTTGTGACTAAGAGCGCTTGTACCTAGAGTGTAAGGGTCATGCGGACGGCGTCGCCTAGTGCCTAGAGGCGGTGTAGGATGAGTCGAGGGAGCATCATGGAGCTAAGAGGGGCCAAGCTCCTCATGCCTCTTGTCCATGTCATCATCGTCGTCTTCCTCGTCCTCGTCCCCATCCCCTATAGCTGCTTGACTAGAGAAACCCAAGCCTCCTCTGCCTACAGAATGAACGTACACATCTTGCGTCGTGTCTGTCCTGCAACCACAATGACCAGCCGCACGACGTAGACGACGTGACAGCCTCTGTTGTACAAAACTATGTTAACTAAAAGAATCTAACATATTAATGATATGTTTGAAAGAATATTTTTAATCTTACATCCAGGAAGCCAAGTATGTAGTCGTCATTGACTCTCGGCCGAACGCGCTTGATCTATTCAACTGAGCATTTGAGTGTATTGCCCTGCAACAAAGTTCTCAATAATAATACTTCTGAATAGATAGCAATAGGTTTTGTTTTCTTTTGTACAAGAATCTAACATATTATAAGGGTTATACGGCTCGAAGGTTGCACTAACTATAATAGATAACTCCTAATGTCGGTCCAAGAACGCCTAATGTATTGTTATGCAACTTAATGTACAAAAATAAGGCAATTGGCTTACCACTCTGTCCAAGATCGGTCCTGCCTCCACCTGCTTTCTTGCATGAGTCGACTGGTCGTACGCCGTGTCTTCATCGTCGGAGGACTCGATGTCGACGTAGTCAGCTTCGGTCCATTGTAGCCTCAGCCTACACCGTGTCGCACGCTGGTACCAAGCTTGGTACCGCCTAAACTCACGGTTCATGTGTGGCTCATTGTTGTCGTCCACATTGTCGTGCATCTCCTCCCATTCCTCAATGAAGGACTGGTGGTGCCTCTCCCAGTCAAAAATCTTCTTGTTCCTCTGATGATCCAACCTGCACGTATGTCATCGTTACTTAAATCCATGTACATGTCACCATATTAATAGAAATGGACCATCATCATGAGACATTTGAAATATCAAAACACTTACTTGTGTAAGTCAACCCCAGTCGAGAACATAGCCATAGGCCAAAGCTATCTCACTCAAAATTGGCGTGCAACCCTATCTGGCAGATGGTACTCGACAGCATAGAAGCAGATTAGAGGGCACCTCATCCTATAGAAGTCATCGTCGGCCCCACAAACGTTGCTCAGCTAAAAAGGAAGTGCGTCCTCTCCACCGTACGGCTCCCACTCCACCTACAACATGTCCAAACAAGATGTTAGATGGTATACTAATCCTTTTCAAACCAGCATGGGAAATAAAATTTACTTACCCAGACGCCGTCAGCGTGTCTAGCTTGTTGGTGAACTCAATGCATGCCCGGTCTAACCTCATGTATGGAACCCTGGCCTGGTCCTAAAGGTATGCCCACGTCGGCTGCCGTCTTGGAGGCTGACCTTGGAACCACTCACAATGATTCAAAACCTTAGGACGGCCAACTAGAAGATGAACCCACATCCATAGCTGTAACAGGTACACACATCCACCAAGTGATGGGTTTGACGAAGACCGATGACACCCCTCGCACAGCTATCGGTATAGAAAACACAACACTACAGAGCCCCAGCTATAGTGACCCACCTGGTCCCAGTCACCGAGGTAGTGGATCTACATCTAGGACGCACTGTCACCCATGGTGTTAGGGAAGAGAACGCAGGCAAACAAGTGTAGGATCCACACCCTGTAGTAGTACCCAACTGTCTCCTCATATGCCTCCTCAGGGCACTATGTGAACTCTTCCCATAGCTAGGAGATGGGAACTCCAGAAGTGCAAGCCACTTGCTCGCCAAGCTCATGCCCAAGGAAGGCCTCCACTCATGCTCTCTAGCCCTCTGACCTGCACTGCTCGATGACTGGGTTGCCGTGAATCCTTAGGCCTAGCATCTTCTGATAGTCTTGGAGCGTGACTATCATCTCCCCGAAAGGTAGGTGGAAGCTATGAGTCTCCGGCCGCCACCTATATTTAAGACAAAGCAATATTAATTATCAAAAAGTCAATCGCATGAACAAATGGCTATGAATGGTGGCAATGATTCAATGTAATACATGTCAACTAGCGCAGTTATGGCCGTTGAGTTGAACTTGGGCAACCCACGATGAACCTAAAAAGAGATGACATCTAGGCCAGCTCTTTATAGGAAAGGAGTGTACCTATCGTTGTACCGCATGTCCAAGAACCCACTGTGGGTTCTAGGACGAAGGAGTGGAAGGTCCTGCATCGAATAAAATATAGTCTCCTGTTACTTCATAAACACATGTACGTTCACCAAATTTTGAACAAAACTTATAGATTATTACCTGCCCTAGTGCTATGAGATGTCCTTGGTGGGTCGCCTCGTACGTCGGGTCAAGCATGTGGAATTGCTCCATCCTACAAAAAAAGTGAATGGATTAGAATTTCAATATACAATGAAACATGAACTTACAAATGTATAAGTAATTGACACAAATACAAGCACAAAAAGAGACATCCATAATTAATTAAATGAAGACGACAAATATAAAATAATAAAATGAACCAATAGTCGCACCTCACTAATCTGCCAATGGCAACTTCGTGAATTATGGCCAAGTCTACCACACTTGCCGCACTCGTACTGCTCGGGGTCAGTAACAAATGGAGTTCCTCTCCCACGCCTCGTTCTTCTAGGTATCTGATCCATAACCATCCAGTGTCTCGTCCTCTGCCTTGATCCATGCTTGCTCCAACGGTAAGTTGGATCCGCAATGTACTTTGACCCATCATATGGAGGCCACTCTCTAGGTTCTCGGAAAGGCACGAAGCAGGGGCTCCATGTGTGCACAAGGGTGTCGACACTGAACTCATGAGGTATCCTCCTCTCGATATTATAGTTGTGATGCCTAGCTGCTGCCACCAAATGAGAACACAGAAAGTGGTACTACCTTGGTTTACCACAAGTGCACTTGAAATCTTAGAGGACAACCACATGTACCCTCAACTCTCAGACCTCGCCATCGGACATTGTACCGCCCCTATGCTCAACCTGATAAGTCCCTGTGGCGTGGTCAAAGCATGCAACCTCATGTGTGCTAGCCCTTTCTCCTGCCTTCTCTAGGTGTGCCTTTAGTTTTGGAGCCCATATCTCTCCATCACTCCGCAACTGCAATGCATGGGTGTGTCTATCGTTGAACCAGGCAACAAGCTTATAGAAGGTGAATTGAACAATTGCATTCATGGGCATACCATGTATCCCCAATAGCAACTTATTGAATGACTCTGCTATGTTGCTGCACTGAAACTCGTACCTCCATCCACCGGCGTCGTGAGCTCTCGTCTATTTCTCCAAATCCCTCATGAAACCTATGAGCCATTGTCTGCCTTCTACATTTGATGCGGTTCTGACCTGCTCCAACTTTTCCTTAAAGTACTTGTCCTCAAGCTATCGAGCAACCTCTTGGAACAGATCAAAGTTACCCTTGACACCATCCTTCTAGAGTAGATTCTCGGCAAGGTGCCGAGTACACCAACGATGGTGCAAAGGTGCATACCCATCTATCTGCTCTCGCACGACATTAAGTATGCCCTGATGCCTATTAAATATGATGTCAACCTCCCTTCTAGGCCCAACCATGTGTATTCGGACTAGTCTCAAGAACCATCCCCAACTGTCATTGTTCTCCTTCACAACCAAAGCAAATGCCAAAGGAACCAACTTGTTGTTCGCATCACAAGATATGGCTATAAGAAGTGTGCCCTGGTATTTGCCAATCAAGAACGTACCATCAATGGAGAAGACATGATGACAGTGCCTAAAGGCCTCGACACACTGAGGGAAGCATAGAAAGTACGGAAGAATATCTTCCTCCCATCCTTCCATGCATTAGGTTTTGGGATGTACTCATAATGCATTCCTAGATTCACCGCTTTGATTGCATTGAAAAGAACTAGCAGCTGCTCATACCCATCCTCCCAGTCCCCATATATCATCTTCCATGCTCGCTGCTTAGCCCTCCATGCTTTACCATAAGTTATCACATATCCTCCATACAACGCCTCAACAGTTCTGATAATTATCCTCAGCTTCATTTGGGTTCTCCCTACAAAATTCCCATCAACCGCTTGGCAATGAGGGTAGATGGCAACTACCAATGCCTCAGTGTCAGCTCATGGTCAGCACAATTATGTGGCCCGACAACTTTTGTGACCTTCTATTTTCTGGTTACCTGTTGCTTCCTTGCACAAACCCTCTATGGGCAGCATTCCTTATCACACACAACTATATAACGGCGCTCCGCATATGAATGCAATACCCTGTAAGGCCTCTTTCGTATCATTGTAAAAGCCTACAACCACCTCTTCAAAGCAGGGAGGTCATTGAACACCCTCCCATTCTCAATTACCATGTTAGGACCAGCCTTAGGAGCTTCTAGGAGCTCATCATCACACCCTTCTGCAAACGCCTGATCGGAATGAGTAAGATCGCTTAACTCATGAACTCTAGGATCATGGCGGCTGGGAAAGATATGCCTCATCATCTCAACATCACTCTCCATCAGCTCTCCAAGAGGGTGATCATCATCAGAATCAAGAGCCCTAGCCATCTCATATGGCTTTGAATCATGTATAATTTCAACACTATTGGAGCCACGAAATCCATCTCCAAAGTGCACTTGCGCAGCAATAGGGGGCACATCCACATTCTCAGGAATGTCTCTGCAACATCAGTACAGAAATGAGGAAAGAATGAAAGAAATAGATGTAAGGAATGGGGTAAGCTCCCAAAAACCATGCGGTTAAGACACTTACTCAGATGATTCTGTGTCAAAGGGATCTCATAAGGAGGATCTACCATGAAAACATGAGTCTGACAACCATCTACAAATACCACATTGGGGGCAGATTGAGCATCGGGAACCGTAGGTGCAATCTGCACATGCAGGTAAGGTTCCAAAATGGGAGGGTTGATGTGTGCCTGATGATCCATTGCTTGGGTAAACGCATGATGGATGGGATCAACTAACACCCGACGCACAACCATATCCAAACATTACAGCTGACTCTTCATAACTAATCTCACATAGTTCTCCCACTAATCCGCACAACCAATTGAGATCATTTGCCTAAAGATATTCGGAGGAGAACGTAGGTGCAGTACACCATCAACTACAATGTCATCAGCTCCAAGGCAATGCAGCTCCTCCCAAGCCTTTGCAACCATCTCACTAAATGAAGGCCTATCATTGAATAGCACATGCACGCTTTGCATATCAAGAAACTCAATATATCCATAGCGATCGCTTTCAACGGTGCCTCCATGATATATGGTCACTAGGTTGTCCATCTAGTTCAAACACGTAATGAAACACATGTCCTTTAGTCAAAATTAGATGATAGATAGTACCTAACAAGTACTTTCTAGCTACAAACTAAGTAATCAAGATAATAACTATGTATATATATACAATGTACTCACTAAATAGCTAGATCATATGTAGTTAACTAAATATGTAACTACATATCTAAGTAGCTATCTAACTATATCTATGAACCTATGTATCTATGTTACTATCTATCTACATATATATCTCACTAGATCACTAACTAAATCAACTACCTGAGTCATCACATTAACTAGTAAACAACAAATACCAACTAAGTAGGTACATTGCATATTCATAATTTTTACCTTTCCAATGATTGCTCCGTGGACGTCGATGGAGTCACAGCGGATGATGGGCTTAGGTTAGGCCGACAATATGGACCAGCGGCGGCACAGCCGGTCGCTGCAGGTGGCGGGGTCAGCGGTGGCGCGGCCGATGACAGTAGTGGCGTGCGCTGGGTGTGGGATGCCCGGGGCTCCGTGCGGTGAGTCTAGCTCGACGGGCGTGGGAGGCACGCCGGCACTGGATGATGGCAAGGCGGGGCGAGGCCGGTGGTGGAGGGCAGAGGAGGCGGTGCGGCATGGGGGGCGGCGTAGCCACGGGACGCGGCGTGGGGCCTGGCGTGGGGCGGGGGGGGGGGGGGCGTGGCGTGGCGCGGGCATGGTGGCTCAGCGTGATAGCGGGTGTGGGCGGCGGCAGCAGCGGTGAAGGTAGCAGAGGGCGGTGGCGCAATGTGGGCGAGAGAGGGAGAAGAAGAGAGGAAAGGCACATGCCCAATAGGTATTAAAGGCTCGGCGCCATTCACGTTGGCGCTGAGCTCGGCGCCAAGATCTACGACGCTAAGCTCCCTGCTAGGTCATCCACTGTGCCCAGGAGCTCAGCGCCAGAGATGATGGCGTCTACCTCGGCGCCAGCATCAATGGCGCCGAGCTAAGGGTTCATTTTCTAAATTCTTTCCGCCAGGGGTCTATTTGTGAGAAACTTTCAAAAAAAGGGCTAAATTGTAAAAAATTTGGGCAAGCAAAGCAAGAGCTAGAAGAAGCAGCAACACGTGAAGCAACTGGATGGGATCTAGAAGGAGAGGCAACTTCTGAGGAGATTGAGGTGTGTGTGCGTGTGCTCTTCCTATGCTATTGTGTTGCAGAAGGAACGTTGCCTAGGGTATGTGCGTGTATATCCTAGGAGTGGATTTGTGAGGAGCTAGACTGTAGAAGGCAGAGGAGGCTATTGGAGGGACTGTAGTACTCTACTTTTTGGTCTCATGAGTAGAAGAATTGTAGGTGCAGAAGGCATTGGAGCTGCTGCTATGCCGCTCATCTGTTCTTTAGTTGTGGAAGGTAGAAGAAGAAGGCCTTGGTAACATTAAATCATGGGGGAAAAAATCAATGTTAGCCCCTGGATCATCGGCACAGGTGAGTAAAAGGACCTAGGATGCCTCATAGAGGGGGTGAATAGGCGTTTCTAAAAATTAACACCTTTAAATACGGAAATGATTAGTAAAGAGAGTTTTCAAAATGAAAACTCCAAATAAAGAGTAATACCACCCCTCACAAGTTAGACACAGAGTATACAAGGTATAAAGGATATATATATAGAAGCTACAACCCTACAACATAAAGTTAGAACAGAGAATAAATATTTTCAGCACAGGTAGGAAATACCGGACAGTGTCCGGTAGGAAATACCAGACGTGTCTGGTATACACGATTTCTGTAGAGCAACCCCAAACTTGCTCTTTTTGATTTCTATCTTCAAATCAAACTAGAGGTATCGACTAGAGATAACAATATACACAGAGAACCTGCACAAGAGCTAGAGCAACACAAATATCGAATGAAATGCGAATTGAGACACGATATTTATTTTACCGAAGTTCAGACTCATTCGAGTCCTACTCTCCGTTGTGGGGGCTGCGGGTGACCCAGCGAAGGTCAGCCCTAGAGGGTACCATGAAGGTCACTTTAGCCGAAGTCTTTTCCAATGCCTTTTCCTACTTCCACTAGTTGATTCTGAGGAGGCGGAATCGACCATTATAAACTTTCCGAGGCACACCACAATCTCTCAGGTGCTCTCCAGCGACGCCTAACTATCTAGGACCGAAGAGTCCAAGAGTAACAAATGCAAATCATGAGATTGACAATATGCACAAGTGCTCAAGTGGTTGGATTCTCTCTTTTTGAATTTCTCTCAACCAACTAATTGATTTGGCAATTTGGATCACACACTCACTAAGAGAGGGTTTGGAAGAGTTAGCAAGGCTCAATAACATGTATAGCAACTAGTAGAATCAGCAACCTCCAAAGGTGGAGGCTTGGGGGGTATTTATAGCCTCGTTGGAAAAACTAGCCATTTTATAGCCGTTGCCACACATCCGGTATGACTTACACTGCGCCAACGGTAACTGAGTTACAGTGACGTTGTGAGGCATCGAAACTCCCGATGAATGCCAAAACTCCCAACCGTCGGAACTCCTGACCCTTAGCACATTTCAAAACTATGGTAACTAAGTTAAAGTATGTGAGGTGTCAGAACTCCCGACGCATGCCGAAAATCCTGACCGTCGGAACTCCCGACCCTCAAAGCATTTGAAAACTAGCCATTGGCCTCTGGCCGTCCATACCGGACATGTCCAGTATGACCACCACAGTGAACACTCCAAGTTAGTTAAGCGTGAGACATCGAAACTCCTGACCATTGTCGAAACTCCCGACCGTCAGAACTCCCGATGAACCAACCCAAGAACATCAAGAATTTTATCGTGGCTGGGCACATACCGGACATGTCCGGTATCAATACCAGACGCCAGACCAGCAAAACAAGTTAGCTCTTTTGTCTCTCAAACACTCTAAAAACTCATATGGGTTGGCTTGAGCACTTATGAAACATTATCTATCAACATGATGCATCCCTCTTAATAGTACAGCATTCCTATTAACTCAAATTTAAAAGTATAACAAATTTAAACCTTTTGAGTTTATCTCTTTCAACCGAAGTTGTGTATTCCAATCTTCATCAAGTGAGGGTGCCAACATGTCAACTTTGATCTTTTTCACTTGAGCATAGCCATCTTGAGCACATGACTTGATTCCATTCATTAAATATGAATAACTCCAAATGCATCAAGTCACTTTCAACACTTTGTCCAATATAGATTTGATCCTCCACATCAATATGACCATCATAGCTTGATTAGTACCTCAACTAAATGCAAGTACTTTCTTCTTCACCCTAGCTAGGTTCTTCGGCCACCAAGTCGTCACTTGCCCTTCACCCTTGCTTAGTACCTCGAAAGCCTTTCCTTGCTATCTTTACCATCTTAAGCCATCAAGTCACATATTGTGTTGAATCATCCATTCATTTGTATTGTCATCTTTTTAATTTCAATTTAGCAAGCTTCAAATATGAGACCATTCCATATGCAATCTCTCATGTCTCATCAACTAGTTTTTACCGGGCTTGCTTTCACATAGTACATGGAAATCCCACAATAAATAAGCCTTTGCATGAATTCCATTTGCATTGTTGTCTGGTGCTTGAACTAGATTGTTTATACAACAACACATCATTTTGGCTTTTATTAAGTACCTGTGAGATAACCTATTACCTGTCCACACTTAGCAAACGGGTTAGACCTTTAATCATGTTGTTATTCAATCATCCATTACCCACTAAAGGGCTAGATGCACTTTCAATCTCTCCCTTTTTGGTGATTGATGACAACTTGATTAAAGCTTATAAAAGAATATAAACATTTAAGCTTTTGGGTTCAAGGATTTATGAGAGGCTCCCCTTAATATGTGCTTATGATTAGAATTCACAAAATGACCTCAAATGTTAATTGCACATACTAAAACATATAGGAGACTCCCCCTAAATCATTGCATCCGTGGGGTGCATGTGTGTGTGACAAAGTAAAACCGTTATGCATATGACAAGATATATCACACAAGAATAAATATAAAGACATCACATCAAATATTTTTATTCTAGTATGCATAGTTCTTATGAAAATAAATACAACACATGTATGTCACACATAGCACTCATTACATATTTTCTCAAGTCCACAAGCCACTGATATATAAATAAAGATCATGTCTCAAGAGATACATAGATAAAGCATAAGTATATGTCTCATCTCTCACATGATACAATCTATCTCAAACTCAAGATACATCAATGAAGCTCTAAAACTATGGCCTATAGTACATATCTTTAGGTACAAAGATAAGCAAATCAAACAAATCAAATGAAACAAAAATCATAAAGCTTTAATCAGTCTCTCTCTCCCTTTGTCATCTATCACCACAAAGGTCCAACAATGACATACTAAGAATAAAGGGGCTGCAAGCTATCTCTGAAAGCTAAGATCACTCATCATCATCTTCATCTCCACCAACATCCTCATCATCTGAGCGTGGAGCACCGACTAGACAAGAACCACCTGCACCAGACGGGTCATAGCCACTAGACCCATAGTAGCCAAAACTACCCGTGAGGTCACTCCACTAGTCTGAAGCATACTCATCTATAGCACTAGGACGTGGCTAAGAGTGAGTAGGCACCCAAGCCTATAGTGGTAAAGTGTCAGGGTGCTCTGGTGCCTACTACTACTATTGTTGTCGCTGAAGAAACTCAACAAACCCTCTATCATACCTGGCCTACTGTTGCTCCTCTGTCTCTGGCTCACTGGCTGCCTCATCTGATAATGGAGACCTAGGAGGATCAAGCTCAAGTCTAGCAGCAATCTACTTCAGAGTTCGAGTGTCCTTCCTGCTAGCCTCCCTCTCCTTCTTCTGATAGGTCTGGATGTCTCTGCACATCCCAAATATAGCACTGAACATCTTATGAATAGGAGAAGGAGGATTGCGGAGACATGAAGAAGAATGTGAAGGAGCATGTGGTAGAGGGAAAGCTCCTCTTGCTACTGCACCACCTATAGATGCATCTGCCTCTGGTGTTGCTGCTCCTCCTCCTGGTCCTGCTAGAGGTACACCAATCTCAGGTAGATCTACAACTATCTTTAGGGCCTTATGTACCTTGTCATACTCAAAGGTATGCCCTATGACCTGCTCAATCATGTGCATGATGTAGGGAGCAAAACCACAGCCCTTGAGGAGCCTCTTGCTAATGCTCCTAATCTCACACCATATTAAGTCAAAGACACTAAAGGGTCGTGCATTAGGTGCCATCCTATGGAGCAGGTTCCTAGAATAATCTACAATGTTTCCCTTATCTCCACCCTTGCAATCAATGGTCTTCCTGAACATCCTATCTAGGTATCTATAAGTAGGGTGAAGACTTAGAACCTTCCCCACTGCTCCTCTCTCACCCCCTGGTGGGTACATGTAAGCCAACTGCTCTAGAGGGAGTACCTGCTCTGTATGGATCCTGTCTCTCTGAAGATCCTCCTCTAAAAAACCAAGTAGGGCGACAAAAGCATCATAATCTACACTGGCCCTCAAGCATCCAGTGCATACACCTCTCATCCTCCTCAACATACAGGGTGGCATAGAATTGAGCTACCACCTCTGTGTTCTAGTCATGCTAGAACACCATAATCTCATAAACCCTTGTATGCTGGCAAATGGCAATAGTATGATCAATGGAGGCCTTCTACAAATCTCTAATGTACTGCAGTCAATCCACTAAGACTTGACAATCACTGGGTTCCTGATGAGGATCACACTGGTGTAGAAATCCATATGAAAGGTTGTCTGAAATCGATGATCAAACTGAATCCTAGGCAAGCCCCTTGGATCAATTCTCCTATCATCTCTGGCCTTCTAGTCATGCCTTTCCCTCGATAGTCAACTCTAGAGACATAAGAGGGTACACTAGGTGGATATGTCTCAAGTAAGCCATAGTGCATACCCTGGCCTGGTTGGTGCTGAGCTGGAGGTACTGGCTGCTCCTCAATCTCCTGCTCATCATCTGAGCTGCCACTATCTGAAGCTCTATCAGTGCTCTTCCTCTTTCTAGTACTAGGCTCCACTCTATACTCCTCTATATTTGTGTCAGAGGAAGAACTGTTGTCTCCCTCTTTGTACTGTGGAGCACCCCTAGTAGCTCTAGAGAGTCCCCTGCTGCTGCCCTGCTCCTGCTGACTGTATCTAGGATGCATGTCATGCCTTGCCTTCTTGTATTTCTCTAGTGTTGGATCATGCCTATGCTTGGACATAGGCTCCTGTCTTCCACTCATGGCTACTACCCTGTATCCAAAGATTTACAAGGAATTTTAGATACATGCCCAAACGATAGCTTATTTTAGTTAAAATATAGAAATAAGAATAATTATCCTATGCTTTGCAATCACCTTAACCAAACTAGGTCACAAGGTTCACAAAACACAATAGACAATTAAACTTAGTCCTAAGAATCAACCACTAAGAAGATTGAAACAAGGGAGCAGAACCTGCTTTGCTGTCCCATACGCATACCGGACACGTCTGGTATGAGCGGATAGCAACCCTAATCGGGGTCCTTCACTCAATCTTCAACCAATCCAATCTAAACTCTGGGCATTGCTTCTAGACAGGTAATGTAGCATCTCTACTGAAGGGATTTCGAAATCATGCCCTAACCACTTAGATAGGATGAGGTCTGGGATTAGGGTACCTTGAGAGAATGAATGAAGATGAGATTGGAAATCCAAGTCTCAGAGCCTTCAATCTTGATGCAAATCTCCTCCGATCCAATCTCCCTCACTTGCTTTTCATAGTGGAAACATGAAATCACCAATGAAGGACGAGGAGAGGCGGCTGGGTTGGCTAAAAGAGAGGAAAAACTAACTTGGCCAAAGGGGTACCGCCGTTTTATAACCCCACTCATACCGGACACGTCCGGTATTTGTGGGCTGGCTGTTCTTGTTCCAAATTTCATTCACTTAATTCCAATCTTCTTCTCTTATTATTTCTTGATCCAAAACATGTATGTCCTTGATCCAAATAAGGTGTAATTATTTTCTTATCCAAATGCCATGAGTATCACTTCTCTTTTCCAAATATTTGGCATATATAGATTTTGATTACTTGAGAGAGATATTGTGAGACATAGTAGATTGTGGACTTAAGAAAGCCATGTCATGTGTAATTAGCCAATCAAACAATCAAGGTGAGCTACAATTATCACATGACAAGGCTAGGTCATAAAGACCAAGATTCAAATAGTTTTTCAAATTCACACCACCTACACATGCTAGTTATAGGTTTTGAAAAACATCTCTCCTATGTCACACAAATGCACATTCTAACATATAAAGGGCCTTAGATGCACTTACAATGCATGTATGTAAATACATACCTTTGCCTTGAGACCACAAGAATACCACTAAGAAGATACATAGCATGATAATCTTTATGTTGACCTTAATTGCCAAATAATCATGCTAGATACGAAATCAATTTTTCATCCAAAGGACTACAAAGAATGCTAGATAAATTTGTTAGTCCACAAGATGCAAAATAGAAACTAAGCTCCCCCTAAATAAGTGCTTTAAGTAATTTGAATGACTTCTATCTAGCACTTTATTCTATTAAGAATTTGGGAGTCAATTTTCTATTTTAAACCACAACCAAATAATTTGCCATATTTAAATTTGAGTTCAAGAGATGCTCACAATCCACTTAGATTTGATAAACCACAAGCTTCTGAGTAAATTGAGGATATATGAAAATATATGGATCAAAGACTCAGTTGCAATTCTATTAGTGTTCTGGTTACCAGACATGTCCGGTAGGTATACCAGACACCTCTGGAATATGTAGAACAGAAACATTTTCTCTCTATCCCTGGCTATACCGGACATGTCCGATAGTAATACCAGACACGTCTAATAGGTGCAGGACAGAAATAAATAACCCGTTGCTTGTGATTCTTCGTTTTAGCTATAGTATTTATTTTATGCCCTGCATCTCAACAAATAAATTGCTCTACTAGAGAGCCATTAAAAGCATCATATGGCAAACATGATAATTATCAAGTAAAACTAATTAGGCACTTTTAATTTTTCACAAATATGCCTATTTATGAGTCATTGAGCACAAAACAAACAAAGTGGCTATCCTATAAGGTTTAGGTACTTGTTACCAATGGTGAAGATGAAGTAAATGATATATTCATTAAATTATCTTTGGGTCAACCATATAAGAGATTATAATAAGAATTAGTTGATAGATTGAGTCAATATTTTCAATTTACTTGCTCAACCACCCCAAAGCCTTCATCTCATCACTAGGTACCTACTTCATTAACCTAAGCACACTTTGGTACCCAACTCTTGTTGGGTCCTTTTGGGTTAGTCAACAAGTGCTTAGGCACCCAAATGGCTTTAGCACTAGTTTGTGGTGAACACATCACCTTGCTAGTGTTAATTCCATTTATGGTCTTCCTAAGCATATCATTATAAACAAATGTGTTTGGCTTAGGAGTGTTACCATTTGGGCATTCATAGCTTAAATGCCCCTTTCTTCTACAAGCATAGCATATATGGCCTTTGTTTGCTCCATGCTTGTTTTGCTTGTATGGACATCTATCAACCTTGTGGCCCTTCTCATTGCATCCATAGCATCTTCTTGTTGCAACTTGGGCTTCCTTTCTTGCCTCTTTGTATATTGGGCATTTCTTGATAGGATGCCCCAATTTCTTACTCATGAGACAAGCGCTTTGTCCATCACTTTTCTTTTGGTTGGCTAACTTGTTTGAGGCCTTTTGTTTGGCTGCTTCACACTTGTTGGCCCAACTCTTGTGTGGACACATAGCCCACTCATGTCCATACAATCCACAACCATAGCACATCCTTTTTTCATGTTTCTTGCTCTTGGTTGTGTTGGCCATGCTTGAAATGTGATTCTTTTGTTGGGCTTTGGAGGAAGCAAGGTTTGAACCCTTCTCAAGCTTCTTCACCATGTTATCATGGTTATCTTGAGAAGGTTGTGCTTTCTCCTTACCTTTCAACTGAATAACATCTTTCTTTAATCTTTCTACTTCTTCTTTGAGCTCTATGTTTTCTATGAGATTTAGCTCAATCGAAGATTGGCTTGCTTGAGAAGCACACTCATTAGTACAAGAAATATTTAATTGAGATGGTGTACTAGTGAGTGAATATATGAGAGGTTGAAAGCCCTAGTTTGGTTTTGGTGAATTGATGAAACCCTAAGTGCTAACCTAGTTTATCAAGTGATCATGAGATAGGTAGCACATTTCAAGTGGAGAAGCTAATGAAGATCATAGCATGACAATGGTGATGGCATGACGATGATCAAGGCTTAAACTTGAAAAGAAGAAAGAGAAAAACAAAAGCTCAAGGCAAAGGTATAACTTGTAGGAGCTATTTTGTTTTGGTGGTCAAGACACTTAGAGAGTGTGATCACATTTAGGTTTGATAGCCGTACTATTAAGAGGGGTGAAACTCGTGTCGGAATGCGGTTATCAAAGTGCCACTAGATGCTCTAACTCATTGCATATGCATTTAGGATCTAGTGGAGAACTAACATCCTTGAAAATGTTTGTGAAAATATGCTAACACATGTGCACAAGGTGATACACTTGGTGGTTAGCACTTTTGAGCAAGGGTGAAGAAGACAGAAGAGATGCCAGCATTGGTCAAGTGACCGGACATTGGATCTAGATGCACCGAACGCTAACTGCCTGCGTCTGGTCGTGCTGACTTGGTGGCACAGTGGCTAGGGTTTACCACCGGACGCTGGGCTGTGTCTGGTCGAGGTGGACCGGACGCGTCTAGTCGAGGAAAAATGGATTTGGACCCTTACTGTACTCGATCGGACACTGGGGCTCCAGCATCCGGTCAGTTTTGCTGGATCATCCGGTTAGCTTCGTAGCCGTTAAAATCTAACGAATAGCATTTGAAGCTGGTGACACGTGGCATCCATCAGTGGACCGAACGCTATGTCCAGGGTCTGGTCCGTTGGACCAGAGCGTCCAGTCAGAGCGCAGTGTGCCCAGTGAAGGGGTACAATGGCTCTATTTCGTAGGGGCTTCTATTTAAGCCCCATGGCCGGCTATGGCTCACATCTTTGGCCATTTTTATTGACATAGCAACCTTGTGAGTCTAGCCAAAGTCTTCCCACTCATCTTCATCATTGATTCATCATCATAGTGAGATTGGGAGTGATCCAAGTGCATTGCTTGAGTGATTGCATCTAGAGGCACTTGGTGTTTGTGTTTTGCTGTGGATTTCGCTTGTTGCTCTTGGTGGTTGTTGCCACCTAGACGGCTTGGAGCAATGAGGATCATTGAGCGAAGGGTGGTGATTGTCTCCGGCTCTGATCATGGTGATTGTGAGGGGTTCTTGACCTTTCCTCGGTGGAGCGCCAAAAGGTACTCTAGTGAATTGCTCGTGGCTTGTGTGATCATCATCTTGTGTTGGTTGTGCGGCACCCTATTGAGGGTTTAGCATGTGAAGCCAATTAGCGCGTGAACCTCCAAGTGAGTGAATTGCCACAATGAGGAGTAGCTTGCCGGCAAGCAAGTGAACCTCGGTCAAAATCATTGTGTTCATCCTTTGATTCCGAGGTGATTGGTATTCATTGTTATTCATCCTTGTGATTGATTGGTTCACTCCTCTACACGGCGGTATAACTATCTTGATCACTCTCTTTACATTATCACAAACTAGTTGACAAGCTCTTTAGTGTAACTAGTTGTGAGAGCTTACTTTCTTGGTTGGTGTGGCTCTTTAGTTAGCCTTTGAGAGCACACTAACATAGGGTAGTGTCATACCTCTTGTGTGAATCAACACTATTTAAACTAGAATTGTGGTAGGTGGCTTGCATTTTGAGTAGGCTAGCGCATCACTTGCTTCGCCTCATAATTGTCTAACCTTTTGTTAAGTGTTGTTGTAGAAATTTTTATTAGGCTATTCACCCCCCCCCCTCTAGCCATTAGGACCTTTCAAGTGGTATCGGAGCCGAGGTCACTGTTATTTGAGGCTTAACAACCTTCGGTGTTAAAATAGCTCAAATCAACAACACCAAGAAGCCACCCCAATTTGATGGCACAAATTATCCTTATTGGAAGTCAAAGATAACCACACATATCAAGTCAATCAATAGAAAGGTGTGGAAGGTGGTAGAAACCAAAATTGAGATTGGTGATCTAGAGAATCCCACCACGGCCGAAGTACTTCTCCAAAATAATGGCATTGCTCTAAGTGCTATTCATGATGCAGTTGATGAGAGAACATTTGAGCAAATCAAGAATATTGAGATGGCTCATGAGGCTTGGAAAAAGTTGGAAGAATCATTTGAGGGCACTCAAGCCATGAAGGGTGCAAAGGCATACATCCTCAAAGAAAAGTTTGTAAGCTTCAAGATGAAGGAGGATGAGAGTGTGCCAGAGATGTTTCATAGGCTTCAAGTGCTTATCAATGATCTCAAAGCACTTTGAGAAGAGGTGAAGGACAAGGACTTCTCCCACAAGTTCTTGAGATGCTTACCTTCAAGATTTGGCACATTGGTCACTATTCTAGTAAGGAGTGGTTTGGACATCATGACACCAAACCAAGTATTGGGAGACATCATGATCGATGATACATATAGAGATGAAGATGAGAAGGAAGAAAAGAAGGAGAAGAAAGATGAGAAGAAGGATGAGAAGAAGAAGTGCGTGGCATTCAAAGCCACATCATCTAAGGGCAAAGCAAAGCAAGAAACATCAAGTGAAGAAGATGAATCATGGGATGATGATGATGATGAGAAGATGGCTCTATTTGTCAAGAGATTTGGCAAGTTCATGGTGAAGAAGGGCTACCGTGCTAGAAGAAAGAAGTCTTCATCCAAGAACAAAGAAGAGTCAAGAAGGTGCTTCAAGTGTGGAAGCAAAGATCATCTTGTTGCTCAATGCCCATACAATAGTGACAATAATGATGACAACAAGAAGAACTAGAAGAAGGACAAGAAGGAAAAGAAAGAGAAGAAGGACAAGATGGCCTTCAAGAAGAAGAAAGGTGGTTCCTATGTAGTCACTTGGGATAGTGATGCTTCCTCAAGTGATGATGATGATGATAGTGATGATCACAAGACCACCAAAAAGAAGGTCCTTGCAAGCATTGCCATCAATGAGAAGCCTTCTCTCTTTGAATCTTCATCATGCTTCATGGCTAAGGCCACTAAGGTACAATCTTGTGATGATGAGAGTGATGAAGAACATGTTGATGATAATGAACATGAAAATGATAGTGATAGTGATGATGATGAACCTACTAAGGATGAATTAATTGACATGTTAGAAGATGCTAGAGAACACTTTGATATCAAGAGAAGGGAATGCAAAAGCTTGCGTAAGGAACTAAAAGCCCTTAAGCAAGCCTTTGATGAGCTCAATGCATCTCATGAGAGGCTAGAGGAAGCCAATGAGAAGCTTGGCAAAGCTCATAAAAAGCTTGAAAAGACTCATTCCACTTTGCTTGATGAGCAAAATAAAAAAAGCATGTTGAAACTTGCAATGTAGGTTTAACTTGTGATATAATTGATGAATCACTATCTATGCCTATCATTGTTGCTCCTACTAACCCTTCTTATAGCACTTCCACTTCTACCCCATCTAGTAGTGATGGTCTCACTTATGATGCCTCACTAGTGGTTGAGAATGAAAACCTTAAGAAGGAGGTCACTAAGCTCACTCACACCTTAGCTAAGGCGTATGGTGGTGAGGACCGCTTGCTTATGTGCTTGGGTAGCCAAAGAGCTTCTCTCTACAAAGAGGAATTGGGCTATACCCCCAAGAAAGGTAAGGCGGCCTTTGCTCCTCACAAGACTAGTTTTATAAAGAACAATAGTCGGTTTTGCACTAGTTGCAAGCAAGTGGGTCACAAAGAGCAAGAATGCAAAAATAAGAGCAAAAATGCTAATGTATCCTCCATTAAGCTTGATTCATGGTATATGCTTACTAAGAGTACAAATGGTATAAAGGCTAAGTTCATTGGTAAACCATGGATGGGCCCAAAGAAGAAAGCCATTTGGGTGCCAAAGAGATTAGTAACTAACCTTCAAGGACCCAAGTAAGTTTGGATACCTAAAAAGAATTGATCTTCTTTTGTAGGTCAATTACAAAGCCAGAGGAAGGCATTGGGTTCTTGATAGTAGGTGCACTCAACACATGACCAGTGATGCAAGAATGTTCAACTCAATCAACACAAATGGCAATGATGGTTATGATAGTATCACATTTGTTGACAATGGCAAAGGCAAGGTCAAAGGGCTTGGTAAGATTGCAATATCCAATAACATGAGCATATCCAATGTGTTGCTAGTAGAGAGCTTGAACTTCAATTTGCTATCCATGGCACAATTATGTGATCTTGAATTCAAATGCATATTTGGGATAGATGATGTAGAGATCATAAGTATAGATGGCTCTAACTTGATCTTCAAAGGCTTTAGATATGAAAATCTATACTTGGTTGATTTCAATGCTAGTGAAGCTAGATTGTCTATATGCTTGTTCACTAAGTCTAGCATGGGTTAGTTATGGCATAGAAGGCTTGGTCATGTTAGAATGAAACAATTGAATAGATTGATTAAGCATGACTTAGTTAAGGGCTTGAAAGATGTTGTGTTTGAAAAGGATAAGCTTGTCAAGCCGACAAACAAGTTGGAAACACCCATCCTAAGAAAAGCATGATGAGCACTAGTAAAGTATTTGAGTTATTGCACATGGATTTGTTTGGGCCAACACAATACACTAGTATCGGTGGTAACAAATATGGATTTGTGATAGTAGATGATTACACTAGATACACATGGGTATTCTTTCTAGTGGACAAAAGTGATGTATTTGCAACATTCAAATCATTTGTCAAAGGCATTCACAATGAGTTCGAAACAACCATCAAGAGAGTTAGAAGTGACAATGATAGTGAGTTCAAGAACACTAGAATTGATGAGTTATGTGATGAATTTGGAATTAGACATTAATTCTCGACCAAGTACACATCTCAATCAAATGGCCTTGTTGAGAGGAAGAATAGAACACTTATTGATATGGCAAGGTCTATGCTTAGTGAGTACAATGTGAGTCAATCCTTTTGGGCCAAAGCTATCAACATAGCTTGCTATTGTAGCAACCGCCTCTATTGTCACCGATTGAAAGAAAAGACATCATATGAGCTCTTGAATGGTAGAAAGCCCAACATTGCATATTTTCGGGTCTTTGGTTGCAAATGCTATATCTTGAAGAAAGGCACAAGATTGGGCAAGTTTGACAAGAAATGTGATGAAGGATTTCTACTTGGTTATTCCACTACAAGCAAAGCATATAGAGTTTGGAATTTGGATAGTGGTACTCTTAAGGAGGTTCATGATGTTGAATTTGATGAAACCAAGGGTTCACAAGTAGAAGATGAGAACTTGGAAGATGTTAGAGGCATTCAACTTTCAAATGCCATGAAGAACATGGATATTGGTGAATTGAGGCCTAGGCAAGTGAATGATGATGAAGATGATCAAGTGTAAGTGCTCTCTAACTCAAATGTGCAAGATGATACAAATCAAGTTAGTGCAAGTGGATCTCATGAAAATGAACAAGATCAAGTGGCTAGTACATCATCTCAACCCAATGATCAAGCAAGTGCAAGCAATCAAGTTCCAATCCTCCAACCAACTAATATTGCAAGAGATCATCCTTTGGACACTATAATTGGAGATATTTCAAGAGGTGTACAAACAAGATCAAGATTGGCATCATTTTGTGAACACTTCTCATTTGTGTCATTTATTGAACCAAAGAAGATAGATGAAGCTTTGAAGGATGTTGATTGGGTAAATGCTATGCATGAAGAATTGAATAACTTCACAAGAAATCAAGTATGGGAATTTGTAGAAAGACCAAAGGGACACAATGTGATTGGAACCAAATGGGTCTTTAGAAACAAGCAAGATCAAGATGGGATAGTAGTAAGGAACAAAGCAAGATTGGTAGCACAAGGCTATACTCAAGTTGAAGGTCTTGACTTTGGAGAAACATATGCCCCGGTTGCTAGATTGGAAGCAATAAGAATCTTGCTAGCCTATGCTTGTGCCTACAACATCAAGCTCTATCAAATGGATGTTAAGAGTGCATTTCTCAATAGTTACATCAATGAAGAAGTATATGTAGAGCAACCTCTCAGTTTTGAAGATGACAAGAAGCCCAACCATGTGTACAAATTGAAGAAGGCATTGTATGGCTTGAAGCAAGCACCTAGAGCATGGTATGAGAGATTGAGGGACTTCCTCCTCTCTTAAGGGTTCACAATGGGCAAGGTTGACACCACTCTTTTCATCAAGAAGATTGGAAAAGATCTATTTGTGTTGCAAATATATGTTGATGATATCATATTTGGATCAACCAATCAAGAATTTTGTGATGAGTTTGGAAACATAATGGCTAATGAGTTTGCAATGTCCATGATTGGAGAATTGAGTTACTTCCTTGGTCTTCAAATTAAGCAATTAAAGAATGGTACATTTGTGAGTCAAGGCAAGTACATCAAGGACATGATCAAGAAGTTTGGAATGATTGATAGCAAAGTCATTAGCACACCAATGGGAACAAATGGCAACTTGGATAGTGATGCAAGTGGAAACATGGTGGATCAAAAGTTGTATCGGTCTATGATTGGAAGCCTACTCTATGTGACCGCATCAAGGCCAGATGTCAAGTTTAGTGTATGCATGTGTGCAAGATTTCAAGCCTCACCAAGAGAAAGTCATTTGAAGGCTACAAAGAGGATATTGAGTTACTTGAAGCATACACCAAATGTTGGTTTGTGGTATCCCAAAGGAGCAAAGTTTGAGCTAGTTGGTTACTCCGACTCAGACTATGTAGGATGCAAGGTTGAAAGGAAGAGCACCTCGGGCACATGTCAATTGTTGGGAAGAACACTTGTTTCATGGTCATCAAATAAGCAAAATAGTGTTGCCTTATCAACCGCCAAAGCCGAATACATATCCGCCGGTAGTTGTTGTGCACAAGTACTTTGGATGAAGGCCACTTTGAGTGATTTTGGAATCAAGTTCAAGAAAGTGCCATTGCTATGTGACAATGAGAGTGCAATCAAGTTGACAAATAATCCGGTTCAACATGCAAGAATAAAGCACATTGATGTCCGCCACCATTTCATAAGAGATCATCAACAAAAAGGGGACATTTGCATTGAGAGTGTAGGCACCGAAGATCAACTTGCCGACATATTCACCAAGCCATTGGATGAGCAAAGGTTTTACAAGCTAAGGAATGAGTTGAACATATTGGATTTCTCAAATATGTGTTGATGCACTCCCCACTCATATGACATGCCTCTCCTTCGAGCAATCCAAGGTAAAAGTTGATTGGCATGGCTACATCCTTGCTAAGGACATATTTAGTGCATCTAGTCATATTTTCAATCTTATTAGGACCTTTCAAATGGTTCTATTTTATTAGGCTCATTCATGAAAATCAAATGATTTTGATGTTTATATGATATCACTATTGCTTCTATGCTTGACTTGATCTAGTGATAGCATATGACATGTTTATGGGCTTGTAAACCTAGTGTTTAATCTAGAAAATGAGCTATAAGTGTTTAACTCAACATGGTATAAGATAACCCTTATTTGGAGGTGTGAAGAAGCTTGTCCTTAGATCAAACCGAGTTAAATATCTTTGGTAAATGATCTAGACTAGACCAAATTTGGGAAAATAATCCTCACCCCATTGATTGACATTGATAATCTCGACCCTACAAGTAATACTATCTATATTTAGAACCTTTGTGGTCATTAATGACAAAGGGGGGAGAAACAAAGATACTAGTACATGGGGAGAAAAACGAAGATATTAGTGTACTAAGATAATGAAAAGACAACAACGGGGGAGAACTTGACATAGGGGGAGAGATATGACAAAGGAAAGGAATCAATTAACATTTTGCACACACAAGTAGGGGGAGCAAGCTCATGAACTTGTATGGTGCATTTGTATGTGCATTTCATATGTTTGCTTGCATGGCACAAGTATTAAAGTTAAACATCCATACTTATGTGATGAATGTTTAGTTGTAAGATTGAATGATGAAATGAAATCACTAGATAACTTTCATTTCCAAGTAAGTCTTTACAAGTGGTATCTTTCTAAAGTATGTTTCCAAGAGGTATTGAGCTAACCATGGTGCTAAGGATGGTATATTGGTGCACTCCGATTGGTATCACGCTTCAAAGGTCCATCTTTTATACCTTAGCATCAGTTGGTAGACATTGACTCCTATATTTCCTATCTAAGCATATGTGCAAGCTTCAATCCAAACTCTTAGCACATATGTAGGGGGAGCAATTGCTACCATTTGGGGTTCATGAAACTTGTCCATATCCTTTTACAAATGGTAAATATGCTTGGGCAAGCAACATAGATTCAATTGAATTTTAATTCATATCTTTGTATAAGGGTTGTCATCAATTACCAAAAAGGGGGAGATTGAAAGCTCTAGTTTGGTTTTGGTGAATTGATAAAACCCTAAGTGCTAACCTAGTTTATCAAGTGATCATGAGATAGGTAGCACACTTCAAGTGGAGAAGCTAATGAAGATCATAGCATGACAATGGTGATGGCATGACGATGATCAAGGCTTAAACTTGAAAATAAGAAAGAGAAAAACAAAAGCTCAAGGCAAAGGTATAACTTGTAGGAGCTATTTTGTTTTGGTGATCAAGACACTTAGAGAGTGTGATCACATTTAGGTTTGATAGCCGTACTATTAAGAGGGGTGAAACTCGTGTCAGAATGCGGTTATCAAAGTGCCACTAGATGCTCTAACTCATTGCATATGCATTTAGGATCTAGTGGAGAACTAACATCCTTGAAAATGTTTGTGAAAATATGCTAACACATGTGCACAAGGTGATACACTTGGTGGTTAGCACTTTTGAGCAAGGGTGAAGAAGACAGAAGAGATGCCAGCATCGGTCAAGTGACCAGACGCTGGATCTAGATGCACCGGACGCTGACTGCCTGCGTCTGGTCACGCTGACTTGATGGTATAGTGGCTAGGGTTTACCACCAAACACTGGGCTGTGTCCGGTCGAGGTGGACCGGACGTGTTCGGTCGAGGAAAAATGGATTTGGACCCTTACTGTACTCGACCAGACGCTGGGGCTCCAGCATCTGGTCAGTTTTACCGGATCGTCCGGTTAGCTTCGTAGCTGTTAAAATCTGACGAATAGTGTTTATAGCTAGTGACGCGTGGCATCCATCAGTGGACCGGACGCTGTGTCCAGGGTCCGGTCAGTTGGACCGGAGCATCTGGTCAGAGCGCAGTGTGCCCAGTGAAGGGGTACAACGGCTCTATTTCATGGGGGCTCTATTTAAGCCCTATGGCCGGCTATGGCTCACATCTTTGGCCAGTTTTATTGACATAGCAACCTTGTGAGCCTAGCCAAAGTCCTCCCACTCAGCTCCATCATTGATTCATCATCATAGTGAGATTGGGAGTGATCCAAGTGCATTACTTGAGTGATTGCATCTAGAGGCACTTGGTGTTTGTGTTTCACTGTGGGTTTTGCTTATTACTCTTGGTGGTTGCTGCCACCTAGATGGCTTGGAGCAGCGAGGATCATTGAGCGGAGGGTGGTGATTGTCTCTAGCTTCGATCGTGGTGATTGTGAGGGGTTCTTGACCTTTCCCCGGCGGAGCACCAAAAGGTACTCTAGTAAATTGCTCGTGGCTTATGTGATCCTCATCTTGTGTTGGTTGTGCGACACCCTATTGAGGGTTTGGCATGTGAAGCCAATTAGCGCGTGAACCTCCAAGTGAGTGAATCGCCACAACAAGGAGTAGCTTGCCGGCAAGCAAGTGAACCTCGGTCAAAATCATTGTGTTCATCCTTTGATTTCGAGGTGATTGGTCTTCATTGTTATTCATCCTTGTGATTAATTGGTTCACTCCTCTACACGGCGGTATAACTATCTTGATCACTCTCTTTACATTATCGCAAACTAGTTGACAAGCTTTTTAGTGTAACTAGTTGTGAGTGCTTGCTTGCTTGGTTGGTGTGGCTCTTTAGTTAGCCTTTGAGAGCACACTAACACAGGGTAGTGTCATACCTCTTGTGTGAATCAACACTATTTAAACTAGAATTGTGGTAGGTGGCTTGCATTTTGAGTAGGCTAGCACAACACTTGCTTCGCCTCATAATTGTCTAATCTTTTGTTAAGTGTTGTTGTAGAAATTTTTATTAGGCTATTCACCCCCCCTCTAGCCATTAGGACCTTTCAGAGGTTGAGAAAATTTTACCGATGTGATGACAACCTCATGAGCTACCTCAAGCATGATGCTTGATTCTACTACTTCCTCATGAGAGCACTTTAGATGAACATAGTTTGCTTTTAGCATATTATACTTGCTTGATAGTTCATCTAGCCTTGCCTTGAGCTCAAAGTTTTCCTTCTATAGTTGTGAAACACTAGAAGAGGAGTTAGTAACTAAAGCATGCTCAAATGACAATTTTTCATACCTTTCACTTAGAGCCTTTAGTTCTTCCATCTTGGAGATGAGAAACAATTCTTGCTTTTAAAGTGATCGCTCTTGCTTCACAATCTCTTCTTCAAGCTCATCATTCTTTTCAACTATCTTCATGATGATGAACTTGTCCTTGTGGTTGAGATAATCAAGGTTGTAGTTGTCTTCAACTTCAACATCACTCTTATCTTGATCATCCACTTGTGCTTTCTCCTTTTCTTGATCTTTCTTGTTACTCTTCTTCTTGCTTTTCTTGGCCATGAGACACAAGTGATGAGTATCATGAGATACTAAGGTTGACTCATCACTTGGTCGCCACCGGGCTTGAGCCTCATCATCACAGGTTGCCTGCTGTCTTGCTACCATGGCCATACTGGACACATCCGGTATGTGCAGGCAGACAGCATGTCATGCGTCGCTTGCACTTCTTGCTCTAACTCAACGCTCATGAGGTCTTGTGAGGCTTCTTCACTGCATGAAGACACAATGGTCATACTTTCCATTGAATTGCACTCAATAGCATCATCACATTTGGATTTTCCATATAATTCAACAAGTCTAGTCCAAATGAGATGAGTGCTCTCTAAAGGTGGTTGTCCATTAAAGATTGCCTCATCTTGAACCTCTGCACTCAATGTACTCAAAATGATATTGATAGCTTAAGCATTGAGTTGCATGCATATCTCTTCCTCTTTTGACAAATTTTTGTAGTTGCTCCAATCAACTATAGGAAGAGGTATGCTTGCATCCACAATATGCTCAACAAGAGGACTAATATTCCTAAAAGCATTGAGTACATGAATTGACCAAGATAGAAAGTTTGAACCATCATTTTAGAGAAAAACCGGCTCCAACTCGATAGGCGTCGACATCCTTTTCTCACGGTGGTGAAGCTTTAAGTGAGAACCTCGCTCCGATATCGATTGAAAGGACCTAGGATGCCGCCTAGAGGGGGTGAATAGGCGTTTCTAAAAATTAACACCTTTAAATGCAGAAATAATTAGTAAAGAGAGTTTCCAAAATGAAGACTCCAAATAAAGAGTAATACCACCCCTCACAAGTTAGACACAAAGTATACAAGGCATAAAGAATATATATTGAAGCTACAACCCTACAACATAAAGTTAGAACAGAGAATAAATATTTTTAGCATAGGTAGGAAATACCGGACGTGTCTGGTATACACGATTTCTGCAGAGCAATCCTAAACTTGCTCCTTTCAATTTCTATCTTCAAATCAAACTACAAGTATCAACTGGAGATGACAATATACACAGAGAACCTGCATAAGAGCTAGAGCAACACAAATATCAAATGAAATACGAATTGAGACATGATATTTGTTTTACCGAAGTTTGGACTCGTTCGAGTCCTACTCTCCTTTGAGGGGGTTATGGGCGACCCAGCGAAGGTCAGCCCTAAGGTCACTCTAGCCGAAGTCTTTTCCAACTCCTTTTCCTCCTTCCACTAGTTGATTCTGAGGCGGCAGAATCGACTGTTACAAACTTTCCGAGGCACACCATAATCTCTCGGGTGCTCTCCGGCAATGCCTAGCCATCTAGGACTGAAGAGTCCAAGAGTAACAAATACAAATCATGAGATTGACAATATGCACAAGTGCTCAAGTGGTTGGATTGCTTTCTTTTTGAATTTCTCTCAACCCACTAATTGATTTGGCAATTTGGATCACACACTCACTAAGAGAGGGATTGGGAGAGTTGGCAAGGCTCAATAACGTGTATAGCAACCAGAAAAATCAGCAACCTCCAAAGGTGGAGGCTTGGGGGTATTTATAGCCCCCCTTGGAAAAACTAGCCATTTTCTAGCCGTTGCCATAGCATACCGGACACATCCGGTATGACTTACACTGCGCCAACGGTAACTGAGTTACAGTGACGTTGTGAGGCGTCGGAACTCTCGATGAATACTGGAACTCCCGACCGTCGGAACTCCTGATTCTTAGCACATTTGAAAACTATATTGTGAGGCATACACGCTTTGATTGAGTGTGAGCGCCTCATTCCCTTGTCTTACCTCGATGCCAAGGTAGTAGGAGAGCGAGCCAAGATCGCTCATTTGAAAATGAGCCGCCATCTTGCGCTCAAAGCTATCGATGTCCTCCACACACGCATTGGTGACAATCAAGTCATCCACATACATGCCAACGACGAGCTCCTCCACACACGTGTAGAGCGCGTGCTCGGTTGTGCACCATGTGAATCCAAGCTCGTCCAGCATGGCATCAAGCTTGGTGTTCCATGCTCGCGGGGCTTACCGCAGCCCGTAGAACTCCTTGCGTAGTTGGGTGCATAGTTGGAGCACCCTGTGCTCCGCTCCCTCGATGGTGAAACCTGAAGGTTGCCTAATGAAGACCGTATCCGCTAGCTCGCCATTGAGGAAGGCCAATTTTACATCCAGATGATGGACGCGCCAGTTCTTCGCTGCTGCCAAAGCCAGAAGCAGTCGGACAGACTCCATGTGCACTATCAGTGCAAAGGCTTCCTCGAAGTCAATGCCCTCACGCTAGACAAAGCCTCAAGCAATGAGGCATGTCTTGTGCTTGACAATGGTGCCACACTCATCCTGCTTGACCCTATACACCCACTTTAGGCCGATCAGACGACATCCTAGAGGTGGATCGACAAGCTCCCAAGTCTTATTTTCCTCGATCGCCTTCATCTCCTCTAGCATCACCCGTCGCCAATTTGCATTGCACTCGGCCAGTGCGAACATGGGTGGTTCCTCTGCACTGATGAGAAGCAGCTCTAGGTCATTAAGCAACTGACCCGCCAGACCTAAGGGCCCTATGCCACTGATGATGTCATCTAGCCTATGGAACCGCACTTCCTCACCATTGTGGAAGGCATCCACGAACTCAGTGATGTCGCTTGGACGAGGTGAACTCGATCAGCGTCAATGGAGTTCCCAGTTCTACTAGAGTGGTCAGCACAACACCTAGAGTGCTTGGCACCCCGGCTGAAGTGCTCAGCACTACTCCTAGACCACTCGTCATCACTCCTAGAGTGGTCGACACAGCACAAGGACTGCTCAACACTAGTCTTGGAGTGGTCAGCACCACTGCAAGACCTCTCGGCTCCGCTATGGGAGCGTTCAGCACCACTGCAGGACCACTCGGCACCACTCCTAGAGTACTCAGCACCCCTCCCGAAGTGCTCGGCACTGCCATAGGTGTCACAGAACTGACCAATTTATAAGAGCACAAGTATAAAAACAATCGCCGAAACGATCAAATTCTCGAACTTGAGCCCATATAAACCCAGTAGTCAACTGAAATCTCGAAGGATTTCAAACCAACTTGCATACAACCAAGGTCATAGTAATTCAAAATAACATATCGTACGTTACAACATTTCACAGACGTTCGCAAATAACTTACATCATCACAGAGTCATTATTATTACAAAACCAATCTTGTAAACATGCGGAAGCAAATAGTTTAAACTCACACACCTGAGTTCAAATACACATACTGGTTCAATGATCACAGCCCACAAAAGCATTCAGATAAGAGAATAGAGATCATGCCCCTGATCTAGTCTTCATCACCTGCTGGGTGGAGACAATACTTACAGAATCCCTGATATAGAAGGTCATCTGCAACAAGAGGGAAATAAACCCTGAGTACGGGAATATACTCAGCTAGACTTACCCATTGGAAACCAAAACAATGACACCAAGGATTATGCATAGCTTATTGTAGTGGATCTGGCTGATACTTTCTTTTTGCAGAAAAGCATAAGTAATATGATCAACTCTTAACCTAAACTAGCAGTGACTTTTAGCCATTAACCTATCAACTATATTAGCACCTATACTAAGCAATCATTTTATTAGGGTGCAAACATTAATAACCATATCAGGTATTCATTGTGGCAATCTTATTATCATCATCCATTTAACTATATCGTTAAATTAATTGCATCTACGTTGCCACTGCTCAGTCAAGTTCTCACTATCCGGGAGAGACGGCGATTCGAATCGATTCCTATCCAGCTGGAGGGGTATTCCTAAACACAAACCCTGCTTCCCCCATTAGGGTCGCAAACAAGTCACCTTTGGTATGATTCAGGAGTCGCGAGTCCGAACAGATTGGCATTCTCAGAGAACCACTCTGCCAAGGTTGTTCAGGACTCTAACCCGCCTTGGACTTATGCCAATGGCTCTCCGCACATCCTTACTACCTCCAGAATGCACGCCACTACTTGTGTCCCTGGCCTGAGTCGAGCTACTAGGCTTTGCGGTCGGAATGACTTATCCGGCCAGCTAAGTGTTAGGCTGCGTTCAACATGACATGAGGACGTACAGTGTATCGGTCCTTAAAACAACTCAGACGGAGTCACTATGTCCAAACCTACACAAGACTCCGCCCGGTCTTAATTCATTATTAACATGGTTCTTTTCCACGATAGCAAATATAGCCAACCGTGATCCACTTCTTTCTAAAGCTCGCAGGTGATAGGAAATCACCTGACTTCTACCGCACTAAGCATGGCTAAGCATTTAACCCGTCCTGAACTTAAATAGGATTCCAGTGCGATATCTGGACAAGGAAGGATATATAATGTAGAATTGGTTCCAACCAATTCCTATACTTAATGCATCATCAACAATAAAAGATACTCAATGTATTTGTAAAAGCATGGGAGGCTTAATATGCTTCGGGGCTTGCCTTTCAGGAACAAGGAAGGCTGGTGGTCAGGGCACTCGGGCAATTCCCCCGCGGCGACTGCTTCGTTGGCTTCCTGCACTTTAGGTTCCTCCTCCTAGTTGGCTCCCTCAAACTCCAGCAATGTTACTCCCTCTGGCACACCTATTGCATGAATACGCAAGATAAATATCATGGATGCACATGAACGAATCTTAGGGATGCTCGGGGAATGCGCACGTTCGATGTAGTTTGCATATTCTAGCTTAAGCCCTATTCAAATCACTTTACTTACCAAGTTTATATAACCTAATGTATAATTGCTCATCTTTAGTTAATGACCTAGCACCTGCACCTAAGCATATTCTCAAGTTAGGCTAACCCCTAACAATCAACGAAAACATTGCATCAAGCATACACTCAAGCATTTGTATTTCAGCAAAAATAAGACTATGTAGCGGTACAGTAAACTAGCCATAACTAGAGATTTATAAATCCAATTGACACGCAACAAGCCAATCTGGAAAGCTTATTAAATTGTCTACAATTCATTTTCAGACCTCAAAGCATGATTCAAACCTTTACCAGGTCAAATTCATAAATCAACAGAACTCTGTCCTCACAAGGCAGAGAGTAAGCAAAAAACTGGAACCAAACTTTAAACAGCTGTAGTTTCTAAACTACTAGGCCAAATGCCCTCAAATTTTGACAGGAGCTAGATACCTAAATTATCTACAACTCTTGTATTCACCACATCCACAGAAAATCAAAATATAATGGAGAACTTTCTAAAGTCCCCAGATCTATCCAGAGGGACATAATGCAAATGAATAATTAATAACTTATGATGTAAACACACAATTGGACAAAACTAACTCTACTCACATGTCACACATGTCACAAGAACACCAGAAAGTAGGGTGTTCATCACCAAAACATTTCCTCTAATACCTTTCTTAATTTATTTAATTAATTAGAGGAAATAGTAAACATATATGAAAACTACACCATTAAATCTACACACATTACAGTAGACACTACATGCCCTAAGTAGACTACCATAAAATTTTCACACCATTTGAGTAAGCATAACAGCCTACACAAAATTGGTAAGGCAGAATGGCTTAAAATAGCATAATTAGGAAACCTTAGTGAAAAGTGTCAAGCAACAGATTTCATATTTTTCCAAGCATCCTTAAGGTACTAAGATACTACCTACCAAGTTTCATGGCCATAGGATTTCTAGATAATTTACAAAAATTCACACAAGTATCCACCAATGATAAAAGGTAAATCTATAAATCAAAAACTACATATGCAATGACTCTCAAATTTTAACCAGAGCTTCAACTAAGCAATACTAGCTTACCCACAAAATTTCACAATTTTTGGATCACAGAAACTCAAGATATGATTTAAACAAATTTGCTTGCAGTCAAAAACACTTTTCAAGTTCCTATTTAATTCATCCAAAATTTCTACATAATGTGCTCAAGACATATTTTTCTTAAATACTAGACCTCACTGTGAGTCTAACAAAATTTGAATCACAGTATTTGGATCTACACAAATGGAGTTACAAAATTTACAAAACAGCAGTCAAAACTGAAAATTTCAACTATCTTATGAATACACAGCCACTGACGTGTGGGACCCGGTTGTCAGCCGGACCCATTGGTCAGCGAGACGAAACAGGGGAGGCAACAACGATGGCGTGGCACACGGCGAAGCTCGCCGACGGCGGCTCCTCTGGTGAAACTGACAGCACCGGCGTGCTCCACAAGGTCCCCCGCGTCGATTGACCCCCTAAGTCTAGGCCCTAGTGGCCCCTAAGCATGCCCACCATGGCGCACGGCGGCTCGGCCATGGCGCACGATGGTGCACGGCCGCGTTCCGGCATGACCGGACCGGCTTGGTCGGTAGCGTCTTCACAGGAGCAACTACATGATATGGGGAAGATGAGACGAGGGCTAGGGATGGAAGAACGATGCGGTGGTGCGCTGGCCACGGTGAGCACCAACTCCGACGAAGCTCAGCCATGGCGGCGGTGGCTGGAATGGTCACAGCGACCTTACCTAAGCTCGAATGGCTCAGCTAAGTGGTGGAGGACGTAGAGGTGAACACGATGGAGCTACGGTGAAGGTGTAGTGCGCGTTTTTGCAACGGTGCGTGAGCTCGGTGATGGTGAAGCTCCACGGCAGCAATGGCGGAGCGGCTGCTTGCTGGCTGTGCTACTGTGGCGAGCAGAGGAACGTAGAAAGAGGCAGAGCGCGTGCGGAGGGCAGCTGGGCATTCTCTACTTCAAGACGGCCAGCGCGCGGCGTGGTCAGGACGAGCCAGGCACGTGGCGGCCACGCGGCGGCCATCACCTGACCTCGGTCGGCCATGACCAGTCTAAAGCTCGCATTTCAGATTTCAACGGCACCGACTGACAGGTGATGTTTGATGGTGATTTACTCCTAAACCAAGACGAGTTAGTGAAAGAAATGTTCATGAAAGTTGTAGCCCTACCTTCCATCTCCAACTTCTATTCAAGGATCAAAGTCTAATTCCCCATGAATCAGGAGTTACATCAAGCCAAAGTTGTCTCGATCAAACTAGAAATGTACTTAGGACTTAGAAATATTTTCCAGTGTTGAATCAGCTTTCAATTCTGACTTGTGGGTCCTTTTTGAACATGTTGTGCACATTTTCATGACTTGGCTTTTAAACAAAGTTTGTTCTTTATAAAATTTGCTACAACTTTGTTTTAGGGTGCTCAGACATGCAAACATCCTAAGCCACACTTTTTAAATAGTCAAACAAAAGGGTTCAGGGGTCAAAATTGGTCAAACCATGAATTGGGAGTCTAATTAGTCAAAGTGATCAACTTGAACAATGTTCCAAATGACATCCTAGGTGTAACTAAGTTACTTACAAGAATTTTTAGCCACACCATACATTGGTCACACAAAAATCAAGCAAGGTATGTACTGAAACAATGAAAACACATGAAATGTTACAATGTTTCATAGTCATGTTTCGCATGTTTCAGGATCTTGTTGCATAATATTAACTAACATTGTTTCACTAAGTGAGTGGCACATGTTGCACTTAAGTGTTGCACACTTTTCATTTCATAAAGGAAACAACACACATGAAACATAACGATACGTTACAATGTTTCAAAGACATGTTTCATGTGATATAAGCTTATGAATGAATGAATGATGCTCATGTCCATGAAATGCAAGTGCAAATGTGGAAGCTAAACACCTAGGGTGTTACAATAGGAATGGTCGGCTCCATTGCTAGAGTGGTAGGCACCTCCTCTCTAGCATCTCCACCACCGTGGATGACCAAGTGCTCGACGACGAAGGTGCTGGTGAAGCCGCCAGCTTCCCCCATGCCTAGACTATCCTAGTCTCAGGCTGCCTTCTCATCAAACACGACATCGCGCGAGACAACCACCTTGCCTCCGTGTGGGTCGTAGAGCTAGTACGCCTTGGTACCTTCTGTGTAGCCTAGGAGCACCATTGGTGTGCTCCTGTCCTCTAGTTTGGTGAGTACCAGCTTCATCTTCCTGATGTGGCCGATGCAGCTGAATGTCTAGAGGAAGGACACACTCAGCTTACGTCCATATCAAGCTTTGAACGGCGTCTTGCCCTTCAGGGCCTTGGTGGGTGCGTGGTTGAGGATGAACACCGCCATGGTCATTGCCTCACCCTAGAACTTTGTCGGCATGCCCTTGGCCTTCATCATGGATCGAGCCATGCTGACCACCGTTTGGTTTCACTGCTCCACCATGCCATTCTGCTATGGCAAGTATGGCATGGTGTGGTGTTGCACCACACCCTAATCCATGCAGTACGCAGCGAACTCCACCGAAGTGAATTTACCTCCCCGATCAGTCCACAGCACGTGCAACTTCTTACCGCTCCCTACCTCTACATGCGCCTTAAACTTCTTGATTGCCTCCACTACCTTGTCCTTGCTCATTAGGAGTTGTAGCCACATATAGCGACTGTAATCATCCATGAGCAGGAGGAAGTACTATTGACCACCATTTGTGGCTGGCGTGATTGACCCGTAGAAATCGCCATAGACGAGCTTGAGAGTGTCCACCACACGGTACATGGACACCTTTGGGAATGGCAGCCTCCTCTATTTCTTGGCTAGGCAGCTATCACATAGCTCGCTTTCATGCTTGATGTGGGGTAGACCTCGGACCATCTTCTCTAGCTGACTGAGTGTGTCAAAACTGAGATGGCCGAACCGAGCATGCCACAGCCATGGCTCCTCGGTGTGTCGTGCTGCCAGGCACACTAGCTGCTCCACCTTCAAGTTGAGTAGGTACAGCTAGTTTTGGGACCTCTTCACCTTGGCAAGAAGCTATTGCTCCCTGTTCCTCATCCTGAGGATGCCATCCATGATCAGTACCTCGCTGCCACGCTCATCTAGCTGGCCAATGCTAATGATGCTTGAATGCAGCTGTGGGATGTAATACACATCTGTTAGTGCGTGGTGCTCATTGTTCTAGCACCTGAAGATGGTGGGGTTGCACCCTCGGATCACCACCCTTGAGCCATCACCAAACTTCACCATGCCAGGCATGTTGTCGTCGAGCTCAGAGAAGGCTGCCTTAGAGCCCATCATGTGGTTGCTGGCACCAGAGTCCAAATACCACCACTGCTCCTGCTCGCCACCCACACATCTGAGGTGGACTTGGGCACGCGGTTCGTTGAGGTTGACAACTTTCAGAGCCTTCCCAGGCCCTTCCACTACCATTACCTCTCCCTTCTCCTTGGCCTCAATGTCGTGCAGTGCATAGAATATTGTCATCAGGAGAGTGGTCGCATCATCATCATCATCCTGAGCTAGATGAGCCTCAGCCTTCTTCTCCTGCTTACGATTTGGGCATTCCTTTGCCCAATGACCCATCTTCCTGCAGCGCCAGCAGGCATTGGGGTCGACCTTCTTCTTCTTCTTCTCTGAAGAAGCCTTGCTATGGTGCTAGCCATTGCCACCATAGCTAGAGGAGGCTTCCCCGGAGTTCCTTTGTGCAGTCCACTCCTCCTTTGTTAGCAGCAGCTTGCCGCTGTCCATCGTTGTTGTGGCCTACTCCATGTGCTCGTCCACCACCCGCAGATGGCCTGTTACATCCTCAATGGTGAGGGTGGACAAGTCCAGCATCATGTTTATGGAAAGAGCGGTCTAGATGTACTTCATTGGCATAGAGTGGAGGTACTTGGAGACCACCTCTTCTTCGTTGATGGTGACGTCGTGGCTCCTCAGCTTACCGATGAGCGACTATAGGCAGAGGGAGAAGTCCTCCACCAATTCACCATCCTTGAACTTGAGGTTGGCATACACTTGCTTTAGCAGCTGGGCCATTGCCTTCTCTACGCAGTCAGAACTGACACGTATCACCACAATGGCCTCCCACGCCTCCTTAGTAGAGCTCTTTGCCCCAATGGCTCCCTATACTCTACTGGCACAGCAGCGAGGATAGCCTCTAATACTGACATGTTGTCTTCTTTGTTATCGGTGCCCTTGTTAATAGCATTCTAGACCCATCAGGCTCTGAGCTTAACCTTCATGGTCACCGCCCATTCGCCATAGTTGGTGCGAGTCAGCGTCGGCCAACTAGTGCCGCTGACCTCCCGCATCATGTGCACAATGACCTTCTATCATGGCTGAGCAGCCACAGTAGCGTCGCTACTATCGCCCATCTCCAAACCATCCGTCATCGCCAGTGGTTAGTCTGGTGATGGTGCTTGTACGGCTCCAATACCAGTTGTTAGCCCTTGGATCTTCAGCACGGGTGAGCCAACCACTCACCAGCATTACCAACCACACACTATGGCTACAGGTAGAAGAAGGAAGGGAGAACAGAGCGCACGCACACACAGCACTAGCACCAGCATGGGTCAGAGCTCTGTAGAGGAGACGACAAACTAAACTCACTCTCTTTACTGAGTTGTAGTGGGAAACTATATATACAACTCTACCCATCTAATCCTAGTACACAGACATGTCAGGCTACCATGCTACTACAGTGACTAGATGTGATAGCAGGGCTAACTTTGGCGCCTACCCCTACTATGGCAACAGTGTAGCAAGGGAGCCTTTCGGCGCCTGCCCCTACAGCGGCTACAGTGCAGTAGTAGGAAGCCCTTTCACCGCCTACACCTGCCATGCATTCACACACAGGGAGCAGCAGATTACTTAACAATCAAGATATCATGGAAGTTCTTGGGAGATTATCTGAACTAGAAAAAATGGTAAAGTTACTCATTGTGAAAATCGGTGAGATATCATTCTCAAGTAAGGAAACTATGGAGAAATGGAGATGATATAAAAGGTAGCATTGATGCCCATGGGTACTGTCAGTGCAGAAAGTGACCAACAAGTAAATATTTATAGTTTTGCCATATGTTGTGATCGGAGGTGGCCTAGCACTCAATGACATAGGGTTTATACTAGTTCAGGCAACGTGTCCTATGTCTAGTTTGAGTCGGTTGGTGACTTTATTCCTGAGCCCTGGTGCTCGAAGTTTGCAGTGAGGTTACAAATGAGAAGGAGAAAGATGAGGTGTACAAGAGGTCTGGTCGGCTCTGATCGGAAGGGCCAAGAGCGACAGGAGCTCTGCTATGAGCTAGGAGTTCAAGCATGTGCTTGAGGTCCAAACCTGGCGGTTCTATGGTTGTGAACTAGTAAACTTGGTCGATCTAATGAATCTGGAATCACTTGTATGAACTTGAATCAACTAAGTCTCTTAGGAGAGAGCGCATCCCCTTTTATAGATGAAGGGGATGGTCTTACAAGTGAGAGGGAGAGAGTACGTATGCTTCTAAGTCTTGTTGCCCATGCCGGTGGGTATAGGATGATGGTAGGCGTCCACAACACTATTGGATGTCAGATGTATGTGGGAGGTTACATCATCTTTGTTCGGGTATGACAGATGTCGATACCTGCATATATTGTTGATGCCTAGAGGCATGTGAGGGGTTTCACCATGTTCACTTGGTATGGTAAATTTCAGCGCCCACAACACTATCGATGCCCAGAGGCATGGGGGGGCCTTACCGTATGGGAGTTAACGGCGCCCACAATACTATAGTGGAAAATGTTGGTGCCTACAATACTGTTTATGTTAGGGCAGTTGCAGAGTAGTGTTCCTACAGGTGTATAGGGTATGGTCCCTAGTATCATGGTTTGACTTGAGCGTCTTGCCTTGCTTTCTCTATTCGTTCCCTGGACCTTTCTGGGTGAGCGTCCCTGGTCGGTTGGTCCTAGTCGGCTCTGGTTGTGCCAGTCAGAGAAGAGCGGTGAGCAGGGCTTCTGCATACCCCGGTCGGAGACGCGGGGTTGGAGTTAGAAGTAGTCCTCTAGCTAGGCCTTCTGGTCGGAGAGGCTGTCTGGAGGTGGCTGGAGTCAGAGCGAGTGCTCTAGTCGGAGAGGTGGGCCAGAGCTAGAAAATGGGTGCCGCTCCTCCCTGGCCAGACCTTCGGTCGGTGATTGGATCATCCTTCTAGCCTATTGTCCCGATACTTGGGCCAGCCCATGAGTTGCTTGCTGTCTACTTGGGCCGAGCCTTTGTTGGGAAACCGGTCCATGAGAGACCCTAGGTTTATGAACTCGATAGGTACCAAGTTGGAAGATCTTTATGCCGAAGCTCTCTCATGCATGAAGAGAGCTCAACATGGATGGATATTGGACTCTGGTGCTTGCAAACATGTTACTGGTGCCTCTGATGAGTTTATATCTTACACACCATATCCATCTACATATAAGGAGACCATTCAAACTATTGATGGAACATGTTAACCTATCAAAGGCAGTGGTACTATCAAGTGTACCCTATCAATTACTTTGTCATCAGTTTTGCATGTTCCTTCTTTTCCTATCAATCTAGTATCATTAAGTGCATTAGTTGATCAAATGTACTGTCGAGTCTCTTTTGATCAAGAGCACTATCTCATTCAAGATAGGAGGACAAGAAAGGAAATTGGAATTGGCATTAGGCATGGTGGATTATGGTACCTGGACGGGAAGGAAAATGGTAAATTTTTGGGTGCTGCTTTAGCAGCAAGCATGAATGAAGATGAAGCTAAGGTCATGCTTCAGCATTGTCGACTAGGGCATTTGTCATTTGATACTATGGCCAAAGCATTTCTAGAAATAATGACTAAGATAGATAAGAGGAAGCTAGTATGTGATGCATGTGAGTATTGGAAGCATACAAGAGCAACGTATGTAAGAAGAGGACTTAGGAGTATAATTCCATTTATGCTAGTTCATTCTGATGTGTGGATGAGCCCAGTCACCTCAGTTAGTGGAATGAAGTATTTCATCACATTTATTTACTGCTATTCACGTATGACTTGGATCTATCTCATGAAACACAAGAGTGAAGTACTTAAGTGCTTTCAAGATTTTTGCTCACTTATTGGAAATCAATATGATGCTCGAGTTAAAGTGTTGAGAATAGATAATGGAACAGAGTATGTGAACAATGAATTCTATAGTTTTCTATTAGCTCAAGGGATTTTACACCAAACTACATGTCCTAATACACCTCCACAAAATGGAGTTGCTGAGAGGAAAAATCGTCATATCTTGGAGGTTGCACGTTCCCTTATGTATGCTATGAATGTGCCAAAGTTTTTATGGACTGAGGCAGTGATGACAGCGGTATATTTGATTAATCATACGCCCTCGAGATTGCTTGATTGGAAAACTCCTTATGAGATGTTACGAGGAGTGAATGAGTTTATTGTTCCACCTAAGGTATTTGGGTACACTTACTTTGTTAGGGATCATAGACCTTCTATGGGAAAGTTGGACCCCTGAGCGATTAAGTGCATATTTTTGGGTTATTCCTCAAGTCAAAAAGGCTACAAGTGTTGGTGTCCTACTGAACGACATCTCTTTGTTAGTATGGATGTGACATTTCAGGAGTATGAGCCTTACTATGGGGAGAAGACTGATTTGAGCTCCTTGTTTGAGCTTGGTGAACCAAGCATGAGCATGTATGAACAAGAGGGGATGTATGGCATAGATGTAGTACAAGATAATGAAGTTCATCAACCAAGGGCAACAAAAGTTATCACATGAGTGATTCCATTGTGTGTAAGTAATTCTAATGTGAATGAGAGACAGGAAAACATAAATGTTAATAACATGAACACAAAGCAAGGAAATATAAATATTGTGCAGGTTTATACTAGAAGAAATAAAAATGTTGGAGTGCTACTAGTGGAGCAACAAGTTGAGCAACCACAATTGGTGGAGCAACATGTTGAGCATTCACAACTATTGGAGCAACAACAATCTTCAACTAGTGGTATTGACATTGGTGATAGTGGAGTCGAGCAGTCCTCAGAGACAGGGGGAGAAGTTGACTCTTCCATTGATTTGCCTGTTGCTCTAAGAAAGGAGGCAAGGAGTACAGCTGGTAAACCTCCAGTTAAGTATGGATTTGAGCATGACATAAGTAATTATGTCTCATACGAATCATTATCTCCTGCATATAGAGCATTTATTGCTTCATTACAATCTGCACATATTCCTAAAGATTGAAAAGAAGCAAAGCATGATCCTAAGTGGTGCAAGGCCATGTTGGAGGAGTTGAGAGCCCTTGAAAAGAATAAAACTTGGGACCTTGTCAAACTACCTCTAGGAAAGAAAGTTGTTAGTTGCAAGTGGATCTTCACTATGAAGCAAAGGCCTAAAGGTAAGATTGAAAGATACAAAGCTCGACTTGTTGCAAGGGGGTATATTCAAACATAGGGCATTGACTATGATGAAACATTTGCACCTATAGCAAAGATGAGTACAGTGAGAACTTTGGTTTCTTGTGCGGCAAATTTTGGATGGTCATTGCATCAATTGGATGTCAAGAATGCTTTCTTGCATGGTGATCTTCAAGAGGAAGTGTACATGGAGATTCCACCTAGTTTCTCTAATCCTGGGGCAATTGGGAAGGTGTGCAAATTAGAAAAGTCCTTGTATGGTCTCAAACAATCTCCACGAGCATGGTTTGACAGATTTAAGCATGCACTGTGCGGTATGGGATACAAGCAATGCAATGGAGATCATACTGTCTTCTACAGACATTCAGGGCACAAGATTTTGGTGTTAGCTATGTATGTGGATGATATTATCATTACTAGCGATGATGAAAGAGAGATCATACGACTCAAGGAAAATCTAAGTAAGGAATTTGAAGTCAAGGACCTCAGGAAACTTAGGTACTTTCTTGGCATTGATATTGCATGGAATCCAAAAGGTATTGTTCTTTCACAAAGAAAGTATGTTCTAGACTTGCTAAGTGAGATAGGCATGCTTGGATGTCGACCAGTATCAACACCAATTGATTTAAATCACAAGTTATGTGCCGAATTAGGTAATCCAGTACATAAAGAAAGGTACCAGAGGCATGTTGGGCGACTTATCTATTTGTGCCATATGAGGCCTGACATATCCTGTGCAGTGAGTGTTGTGAGCAGGTATATGCATGGCCCAAGAAGTGGTCATTTGGATGTTGTTTACCGAATCTTAAGATATTTGAAGAATAGTCCAAGAAAGGGGCTCCTATTTAAGAGTCATGGTCACCAAAATGTGGAAGTCTATTGCAATGCCAATTGGGCAAGTTGTCTTGATGATCAGAGATCAACTTTAGGCTATTGTATATTTGTTGGGGGGAACTTAGTGTCATGGAGGAGTAAGAAGCAATCAGTAGTATCATGTTCAATTGCCGAAGCAAAATATAGAGCCATGTCTCATGGTCTAAGTGAAATGCTATGGGTAAGAAATCTTTTGTTAGAGTTGAATGTCTTAAGAAAAGGCCCCATGAGACTCTAGTGCGATAACAAGTCTGCAATCAGTATTGCAAATAATCCAGTTCAACATGACAGAACCAAGCATGTGGAGATAGATCGTTTCTTCATCAAGGAGAAATTAGATGATGGGATATTGGAGTTAAATCATGTATGAAAGCATCTAGGCCCCTAGTTGGGTTTCGGTGATTAATGATAATACATTACTATGACTAATGTGTGTTTTGCAGAGGCAATTAAGTTAGGTCATGGTAAAGGCAATTGATTAGGCAATCATGGTTGTCATACCCCTATGATGGAAATCATTTCGGTTTTCAAAGGATGGACGACAAGGTTAAGGATGGACTAGTTCTAAGTGTCATTTGGTGTTGAAGAGACACTTAGAGTAGTTTATGACTTTGTTTTTCCTTTAGATGTACTATTAAGGGGGGTATGGACTAGTAGCTTGACCTAGGTGAGTCTAGTGGGTTAGGTGTGGTGCACACTTGTCAAATCTAGCCCTAGGTAGCTCAGGAGTAGCCCTAAGATCAATTGGAGCAAACTTCATTCACATATGATTTCGAGTTAGAAGTGAATGGAGGGTCAAATGTTGACTGGACGCAGATTCAGTTGTGACCGGACGCTGGCTATAGAGTCCGGTCAATTCATTTGATCAAGGAGAAGTCGTCTGGTTGTGACCGGACGCTGAGTGAAAAGTGACCAGACACTGGGTGCCAGAGTCCGATCAACTCTAGTAAGGTTCCAGAGAGGAAAAATCCTGATCGGACGTGTCTGGTCAGTGCTAAACGGACACTGGTCAGGTTTCGGTTACTGACCGAACGCTAAACAGCGAAGCGACCAGACTCTAGGTGCCAGCGTCCAATCAACATCAGTAAGGATCCAGAGAGCAGTTTTCATGACCGGATGCATCTAGTCAGTGCTGACCGGACGTAGGTCAGAGTCCGGTCATAACTTAACAGCTCTGTGGCAGGGATAACTGACCGGAGCGTCCAGTCACCCCGCATAGTGCTGACTCAACCTCCTAACGGTTCATTTTGAATGAGGGGGCAAAAATACATCCTCTATTCATCCAAGGGATGTCTCTTGCCCATTTGATCAGCTGAGAAACACCCTTGAGAGTGCTTAGGAGAGCAAGAGCCTAGTGAGGTGATTGAGATTTGAGAATCCAAGATTAAGCCTCATTAGTGCAAGGAGAAGAGCAAGTGTGCATCCACACTTCTCATTAGCCTTATTGTGGTCAAGTGAGAGTTTGTGCTTGTTACTCTTGGTGATCGCCATCACCTAGATGGCTTGGTGGTGATCGGGAGTTTGGTGATCATCCAGCGGAGCTTGTGGATGACCCAACTCAAGTTGTGAGCAGTTGTGGGTGATTCACCACGACAGAGTGTCAAAGAATCAGCCCATAGAGAGCACTTGATCCTTGCGCGGATCAAGGGGGAGCTACACCCTTGTGTAGGTGCTCCAACTATGACTAGTGGGGAGTGGCGACTCTCCGATACCTCAGCAAAACATCGCCGCGTTCCTTCTCCTCTCTTTACTTTGAGCATTTATATTTGAGCAATTCAATTCTTGTCTTTACATTCTTAGAATTGCCATGCTAGAGTAGGATTGGAACTTAGGGTGCTAAACTTTTGTGCGGTAGATCAATAGAATCACATTCTAGGCACAAGGGGTGAAGTGGGCTAATTATAGGGTTTAATTATTGCAACAAATTTTAGAATTAGCCCAATTCACCCCCCCCCCCCTCTTAGGCATCTTGATCCTTTCAATTGGTATCGGAGCCTCATGCTCACGTATTTAGGCTTAACCGCCTAGAGAAAGATGTTCCACGGGGATGGACCCCCTACTATCTTTGAGGGAGATAATTTTCCTTATTAGAAAATCAGCATGAAGGCTTACTTAGAAGCTCTAGATGTTGGAATTCTTAGAGCTGCCTCTCAAGGTTTCCCAAAACCTAGGGATCCCACATATCTACAAGGCGATGAGGTCAATTATGAGAAATAGAATACAAAGGCTAGAAACACCATCTTTAGAGGCCTTTGCAAAGATGTGTTTAACCGTGTGCAGAACCACAAGGACGCCCATGCACTATAGTCGGACATTTATGCTCTCCATGAGGGAACAAAGAGTGAGCATGAGGAACGCTATCATCTCATCATGAAAAGCTTAATTCTTTTGAGATGCTTCCAAAAGAAAGTGCAAATGAGATGTTCTTGTAGAGGAAGTCAATGGGCTCAGACTTACACAAATGCAACCATCCGATGTTATAAGAAAAATCTTGAGTGTCCTCTCCATTGATAAATATAGGCACATTGTGACCGTGTTTCATCAAGGTGATCTTTCCACCGCTACACTAACTCAAAACTTGGGAAAGAACAATGCACATGAGATGTATATGCACATCACACCGCAAGATGGCTCTTCTTCTACCAAGAAGAAAGACTTGGCATTCAAGGCTAACTAAGAGAAGGGCAAAGCAAGAGTTGAATATGAGAGCTCAAGTGATGATGAAATTGATGATGCAAGTCTTGCTCTCATGGTGAGAAGAACCGCCAAGATGCTTAAGAAGCTCAACAAGAATAGTATCAAATTTGATGGAAAAAAAAAGTTCTTCACTAGCAATAGAAGGAAGCCAATCTCCAAGATGGATTTCTACAATTGTGGAGAACTTGGTCATCTAGCTCATCAATGCCCCAAGCCCAAGAAATACAAGTATAAGAAGAAGTACAAGGGCAAGAAAGATGACTCAAGCAATGAAGATGATGATGAGAAGAAGAAAAACAAGCCATACAAAGAAAAAGGATGGCAAGAAGAAGGATTTTCACAAGAAGAAGAAAAATGGCAAAGCATACATCATCGGTGATTGGCTCATGAATATTGATTCATCAAGTTGCTCATCCGATGATGATAGTGAGAATGAGAAGGTGGCCGCTATTGTGATTGATGCTTCATCATCTTCACTGACACCACCGCCATCATCCTCTACACACCAATGCCTTATGGCCAAGGGTGAATGAAAGGTATCAAATGATGATGAAAGTAGTGGTGATGAACATGCTAGCAATGATGATAGTCATAGTAAGATGATGAATTTGAATCACCTTCATATGATGATCTTGTCAAATTGCTAAATCAATACACTAAGATCATTAGAAAGACTAGAGCTAAGAATGAAAAGCTAGAACTTAAGTGTAACAGAACCGACCAAATCATAAGAATGTAAGTACAAAAACAATCACGGAAGCGATCAAATTCATGTACTTAAGCTCCCATAATCCTGGTAGTCTGGAAATCATGAAGGATTTCAACCAACTCTCGACATACAAACCAAGATCATAGTGATTCAACACAACACATCATCCATTATAACATTTCATAAGTAGCATTCGGATTATATCCATCAGAGTTTAAATAGAATATTACAAACCAAGTTTGAGTGTGCGAAAGCAACATAGTTTGGTACAAAACATCATAGTTTTCAAATACATTGCCAAGTCTGAGTCATATCCCACAAAGCATTATTAGGTACAAGAACTAGTAGAGACTGCGCCCAATGGTATAGTCTTCATCCCCAGTTGGGAGAAGGCAGTACTTGCAGCAACCAAAGTAGAACTGGTCAACTGCAACAGGTGGGAGATAAACCCTGAGTATGAGAAGGTACTCAGCTAGACTTACCCGTCAAACCAGAAATAAAAGACACCAAGGATCATGCAAGGCTTTTCAGGTGGGCTAGCTTGACATAGTTGCATAAAAGAGCTTATGATTATAGTAACCAATTTAACCTTAGCATCAAGCTTAACATCATTTACCTGTCCACTAGATTAGCACCTGTACTAGAGCACTCACTTATTAGGAGCAAACAATATTAACCATAGCAGGTATAATAAGGCTGTCATCATCATATCATCATTTCTGAACCATTATGTTATTTAGTGTATCTACTTTGGAGATAAGCCCATCAAGTTCTCACTAACCAGGAGAGATGGCGACTTGAATCGAATTACAACTCAGCTGAGGGGGTATTCCTAACTCTCACCCTGGCATACTTAGCAAGGGTAGCCGTGGGTCACCTTTAGGACAACTCAGGAACCAAATTCGTGGGTTCAATCAACGCCAGCACTCTCAGGGATTACCCTTCTGCCAGGACGATTAGGACTTTTAAATCACCTGCCCTTGGACTCACGCCTACGGCTCCCTTCTGAGGCGTACTTTATACTTATCGACTCCCGGCCTGAGGCGAGCTACTCGGCTTCGTGGTCGGTCTCCAGACCCGACCAACTAAGAGAGAGGCATGCATTCAACATGAATAGGAAAGGCTCCAAGATTTAGTCCTTAATCGACATAGACGGAGTCACTACAAACCGGCAAGCCTCCGTCCGGTCTTCATTTCAAATTAAGACTGGTTCTTTTCCATGATAGCAAATATAGCCAACCGTGCCACATGTATCTTCCTATATCTCGTAGGTGATAGGAAATCACCCGACTTCTACCGTGTTAAAGTAGGGCTAAGCACTATACGAGCCTGAGCTACATAGGATTCAGGGTAACAATATCTGGACAAGGATCGGATAACCAATGCAGCAAGTGTTTGCATCCAACGCCTAAACTTAATGCAACAATATATATATAACAATAATACTGTAACTGCATTTTGGAAATTAGGAGGCTTAATATGCTCCGGGGCTTGCCTTTCATAAAGTTGCAAGGACGGTGATCCGGGCACTCAACGGCGACCTCGTCTGGCACTTCTCCTGAAGGCTGCACCTCCTGAACCTCCGGTGTCGGCTGCACCTCCTGAACCTCCGGTGTCGGCTGCTGCTGCTCGCTCGGTTCCTCGAATTCTAGCAGTGTTACTCCCTCCAGTACACCTATTGCATGCCGATGCACAAGATAAATATCATGGATGCATAAGGAATGACATGATGCTCAAGATGAATAAATCACAGTAAGTGTTTACGAAAGCATCACTGGACACTCGTTTACCGAGTAAAATAGCTCTATTCAAATCACTTTAAGCATGTATCTAACTTAATTTAAAGAACAAGATCAACTTACCTAACTTGCATAACCTAAGATAAAGATGCTCATCTTCAGTTAAAGGCCTAACACCTAGGAACATTACCACAAACTTAGAAATAGTAAAGGCATACATAAATTAACATTTAAAGTTTCATATGCACATAAGTAGTCCCTTAATTCAATCACAACTAAAGTTCTACAATTCCAAATGACTTGCATGAGGACATTCTGGAAGCTTGTGAAATTCTCAACAAATCAATTGTAAACATCAAAGCATGATTCTTACGTTAACCAAATCGAATTTCAGTAAACCTAGAATCTGTCCAGAAATGACAGGGTTACTAACTTAATTATTTAATGATGATGCAAAAGCCTAATTTTACCAAACCAAGTTTACCATCTTGTTGCACATCCCAGAGGAACACTAGAAAGTATAATGCTAACTTCTAAATAAATTATTTAATGTCCTTTTCAAATTTATTTAGTTAATTAGGTGATTAAAGCAATATATAGTAAAACTATTCAAAAAAATCTACAAAAATTACAGTAGCTATCTCATGCTTCACATAGACTACCATAAAAATTTCAAAGCCATTGAGCAAGTAGAACTTGTTGTATCCAAAATAACAGGTGGCATGCTTATTTTTAGCATAATTAGGAAACCCTAATAAAAAGTGTCAAGCAATAGATTTCACATTTTTCCTAGCATCCTTCTAGCATAAAAACCTTACTCACCAAATTTTACCTATACTGGATCTATAGAAAAATTATGAAAATTCACACAAGATCCATCCATTGATAAAAAGAAATTCTATAACTCGAAAACTATACATGCACTAGCTCTGAAATTTTAACCAAAGCTTCTACTAATCAATAATAGATTACCCACAAAATTTCATAATTGTTGGACCACAGAAACTCAAGATAAAATTCAAACAAGTTTGCATGCATCTAAAAACACATTTCAAAGTCCTATTTCATTCATCCAAAATTTCTAAAACATGTGCTCATATAATATTTTTATTAAATACTAGACATTACTAGGAACTCAACAAAATTGGAACCATAGCATTTGGAGCTACCAATTAGGAGATACACATTTTTGAATCATGCACACAATTCTGTGAAAAACCAAATAAACAAAACCAAAAACAAGAAAATCAACTTCGCAACTGGGCCGGCCTGGACAGATCTAGCGGCCCACAACTCACGTAAACGTAGCCCAACACTCGGCGCGGACTAGGCTGGCTACCTCCTCAGTAGCGGCGACTGACAAAGGGGACCCGCGCGTCAGTGAGAGAAACAGGGGAGGAGGAACGGCCGGTGGCGTAGTTCGTCGCCGGTGGCTTCTCCGGCGAGGTCAGCGATGCTACTACGTTCAATACAACAGTGCGCATCTATTGGTGCCCTCAATTGAGGCTAGTGCTGCGGCTATAGGGTTGGCGACGAGCAATGGCGGCGCACGGCCGTGGCATGGCCGGCTCCGGCAAGACGACGGCGTCGCATCCCCTAACGGTGACCCTATGAGCTTCGGTAGCACTCCTAGGACCTAGCACGAGATAGAGGAGCAATGGCAAGGGCGCGAGGTCAGCTGGCCACATGGAGCGCCATCTCCAGCGAGAACAGCCACGGCGGCGGTGGAAGAACAACGACGATTCGCCCTTACCGAGGCTCGATTGGACCGATAGCATGGTGGATAAGGTAGAGGGGATTACGACGAGGCTACTGACAGACTAGGCAACTCGTTTTCATGGTGGCGAGCATGCATGATGATGGCGACATGCGGTCAGCAATGGTGGAGCTTGCTGCGGACACGGCGCTGCGCGCGGAGAAGGTGAGAGAGGGAAATGGAGCGGTGAGCGCGTTCGGGCAGGCGCTGGCCCTCTTTCGGAGCACGAACGTGCGACGTGGAGCCTTCGGCAGAGCCTGCGCGCCACATGGCGAGACGCTCCTGCGCCGGTTGGCCATGACCGTCACTGATGGTTTTCTGAAAACGGCGATTCAGTGTACGATGACAATGACTGTCAGCGACATTTCGACATGTTAATACGGCTAATCCAATGACCCTTTGCAAAAACTATGTACATGAAGATTGTAGGTCTACCATCCCTGTACAATTTCTTTTCAAGGACCAACACCTAAATCATCGTGGATCCGAAGTTACATGAAGCCAAAGTGAGCTTGATGCAACTGAAAATGTAACTACGACTTAGAATATTTTCTAAGTGTGAAATCAGCATAAACTACTGACTTGTGGGCCATGTTTGAGCATGTTCTAACCATTTTCATGAATTGATCATAAAACAACTTTTGTTCCTTAATAAATTAGCTACAACTTTGGTAAAGATTGCACAGCCATGCAAGGTCTCTAAGTTGGTCTTTTGAATCAGTCAAACAGTGACACTCAAAGGGTCAATTCAAGTCAAACCTCCACTTGAGGGCATTTTGGTCATTTTGATCTACATGAACAATGTCCCAACAAGTAACCTAAGTGTAGTTAAGGTGTAATAGACCATAATCAACCACTTTACAAATTGTTATACCAACTTCTAATGATCACATGTGATAAAGCAACTAAAACAAGCAATTCACTCATATGTTGCAATGCAATGTTTCACATGTTGCATGACTTTGTTGTTATTCTATACTTGTCACATTACTACCATGTTGCCATGTTTCAAGGTATGAGAAACTCAGGTTGCATTCACATGTTACACCATTACTATTCACAACACTCAAGTATGAAACATACACAATTGGATAATGTTGCATATGCATGTTTCAGTAACAAAGGCATGATGAGATAGATGATGCACATATTTATGAAATGAAATGCAATTAGTAGAAGCCAAACACCTAGGGTGTTACATTAAAAATGACTCTCTTTTAGCTAAATGTGGCATAGCCGAAAAAGCTAGTGTTGAGCTTAGAGAAGCAAATGAAGCTATGTCATCCAAACTCAAGGAGCTCAAATCTTCTAAGAAGGAGCTCAAAGAAAAACATGATAAACTTGAGGGGATTCATAATGAGCTCATCACTAGCTACAATATGCTAAAAGAAGAGTATACCAACCTCAAGGTTAATCATGATAATCTTATTGTCTCTCATGAGTTTTTATCCAATAAGCCACATGATGCTACTAACCATGTTGTAAAGATTGATATAGCTACATCATGTGATGATTTGATTATTGAGAGCATTGAGCAAGGTTCTAGTAGCAAAGGCAAGCAAGTGGTTGAGTCTGATAACTATGATGAGTATGTCAAGATCAAGGATGAGAATGAGAAGCTCAAGAAAGATCTTGAAAAGCTATCAACCACCAACAGCATCATGACAGAGAACCTTGACCATGATAGTGATCTAGCTCTTGAGAATGAGAAGCTTAAAGAAGAGAACAAGAGACTCAAGAAGGAGAAAATCATGATGAGCTCAAAGAAGAGAACAAGAAGCTCAAGTTAGAAAAAGAACATCTCAAGACTGGGTTGAGCAAATTCACAAGAGGTCAACATCTTTAAAGTGAGCTACTCATGAACATCGTCATAAAGATGGATAGAAGTGGCATTGGGTACTTGGCACATCAAGAGAAGAAGGTTTAAGCTCAACATCAACAACAACACAAGTCAAAGCCAAAGCCAAAGAGGTGTTTTGAGTGTGGATAAGAAGGTCACTTTGCCCATGAGTGTCAAACTCCACCACCACAACCCTTGCCCAAGCATGCTAGACCTTTTGCTTTCAATGCTCATTACATACTTAGAAAGGACTCTAGTGGTAAAATGAAAGTCATGTTCTTAGGACCTCCCAACAAGAATAGGCCTAAGAAAATTTGGATTGCAAAGTCACTTGTTGAGAAAGTCAAGGGCCCTCAACAAGTTTGGGTCCTTAAACAAGCTTGATCTCTTATGTGTAGGTGAACTACAAGACCGATAGAAGTCATTGGGTAATTGATAGTGGTTGCACTCAACATATGACCAGTGATCCTTGTATGTTCACCTCATTAGATGAAGAAGTTGATGGCCAAGAAAGAATTACATTTGGTGATAATTCAAAGGGCAAAGTCAAAGGATTGGGCAAAGTAGCAATATCAAATGATTATTCAATCTCAAATGTGCCATATGTTGCTTCTTTGAGCTTCAACTTGCTATCCGTTGGACAATTGTGTGATCTTGGCTTTCAATGCTTGTTTACCGAGAAGGAAGTGGTTGTATCTAAGAAAGATGATGATCAAGTTATATTCAAGGGATTTAGATACAACAACCTATATCTAGTAGATTTCACCTCTGAATATGCTAACTTGAAGACATGCCTATTCACCAAAACATTACTTGGGTGGCTATAGCATAGAAGACTTGCTCATGTTGGGATGAGCTCACTCAAGAAGCTTATGAAGAATGAATTGGTGAGAGGGTTGAAGGATGTGAAATTTGAGAAAGATAAGCTTTGTAGTGCATGTCAAGCTAGCAAGCAAGTTGCAAACACTCATCCTACAAAAGCTTGCATGTCAACAACAAGAGTGCTAGAGCTCCTTCACATCAACCTATTTGGACCAACAACTTACAAGAGTTTGGAAGGAAATCTTTATTGTCTTGTGATTGTTGATGACTACTCTAGATATACATGGGTGTTCTTCCTTCATGACAAGACCGAGGTAGCTTCATGTTTCAAGAAGTTTGCCAAGCGAGCACAAAATGAGTTTAATGTAAAGCTCAAGAAGATAAGAAGTGACAATGGAAAAGAGTTTGACAACACAAACATTGAAGCCAATTGTGATGAAGTTGGGATCAAGCATGAGGTCTCTACAACATATACTCCTCAACAAAATGGTGTAGTTGAGAGAAAGAACCGGATACTTATCACACTTGCAAGAATAATGCTTGATGAGTACAACGTACCCGAAGCTCTATGGGCAGAATCTATCAACACCGCATGTTATGCATCCAACTGCCTATTCCTTCAAAAGTTTCTTAGCAAGACACCTTATGAGTTGCTCAATGGAAAGAAGACAGACATCTCTTTCTTCTGGGTGTTTGGTTGCAAATGCTACATCTACAAGAAGCGACAACACCTAGGAAAGTTTCAAAGACATTGTGATATTAGCTTTCTTGTTGGTTACTTATCAAAGTCCAAAGCATATAGAGTATTTAATCATGCCACCGGCTTGGTTGAAGAAACATATGATATGGAATTTGATGAATCTAACAGCTCCCAAGGAGCACATGAGAATCTTGATGATGTAGGTGATGAACCATTGAGGGAGGCTATGAAGAACATTCTGGTTAGAGACATCAAGCCTAAAGATGATGAATATGATGTATAAGTGATTGATCTACCTTTTTCATCAAATATGCCATAAGATGGTGATAAAGATGGAAGAGTAGAAAATGAAGATACTCATGTCTCTCATGATCAAATGGTGGCACAAGCACAAGATGTTGATGCTCCTCAACCTCCCCCTCAAGTGGATGATAGAAGAAATTCACCTCTACTACAAGCTCATCCATAAGATCTCATCATAGGGAATCCTTCAACAGGTGTAATGACTCAATCTAAAAAACTTGCTTCATTTATTGAACATCACTCTTTTGTCTCTTGTGTTGAACCTAAGAATGTAGAAGAAGCTCTTCAAGATTCGGATTGGATAAATTCCATGCATGAAGAGTTGAACAACTTCACTCGCAATAAACTTTGGACTCTTGAGGAGCGACCATAAGGTGCAAGAGTCATTGGAACAAAGTGGGTGTTTTGCAACAAGCAAGATGATCAAGGCATTGTAGTGAGGAACAAGGCAAGACTAGTTACAAAGGGGTTCTCTCAAGTTGAAGGGTTGGATTTTGGAGAGACCTTTGCACCGCTTGCAAGACTTGAAGCCATTCATATTCTCTTTGCATATGCATCCCATCATGAAATAAAATTATATCAAATAGATGTTGAAAGTGCATTTTTAAATGGCTTCAAAAATGAACTAGTCTATGTTGATCAACCTCCCGAGTTTGAAGACCCTAGATATGCTAATCATGTTTATAGGTTGTCCAAGGCGCTATATGGGCTTAAGCAAGCCCCAAGAGCTTGGTATGAGCGCCTTCGGGATTTCCTCATTGAAAAGGGCTTCACCATTGGGAAGGTCTACACCACACTATTCATCAAGAAGCTTGATGGAGAAATCTTCATTTGTTAAGTATATGTTGATGATATCATCTTTGGATCATCAAATGAAGATTATTGCAAAGAGTTTTGCGAATTGATGTCGAAGGAGTTTGAGATGTCAATGATTGGAGAGCTTACATTCTTTTTTGGTTTTCAAGTCAAGCAAATAAGAGAAGGGATTTTCATCTGTCAAGAAAAAGTATACCAAGGATCTTCTCAGAGGTTCAATATGGATGAATGTAAGCCAATCAAGACTCCAATGCCATCTAATGGATATCTCGACCAAGATGAGGGAGGTAAAATGGTTGATCAAACTCTCAGCCACTCTATGATTGGTAGCTTGTTATATTTAACTGCATCTAGGCCTAACATCATGTTTAGTGTGTGTATGTATGCTAGATTTCAAGCTAATCCTAAGGAAGGTCATTTGGTAGCCGTTAAAAGAATCCATAGGTACCTTAAGAACACACCAAGCATTGGTCTTTGGTATCCCAGAGGAGCTACATTTCAATTAGTTGGCTATTCCGATTCGGATTATGCCTGTTGTAAAGTTGATAGGAAAAGCACACATCTAGAGGGTGTTATTTGCTTGGTAGATCACTTGTGTCTTGGTCCTCCAAGAAGCAAAATAGTGTGGCTTTGTCCACCGTTGAAGAGGAATACATTGTCGTGGGTGCTTGTTGTGCATAAATACTTTACATGAAGCAAACTTTGCTAGACTATGGTATAGTTCTAGAAAAGGTACCTCTTTTGTATGATAATGAGAGTGCTGTAAAGCTTGCTAATAATCTGGTTCAACACTCTCGCGCCAAGCACATAGATATCTACCATCACTTTCTTAGAGATTATGTTGCTAAAAATGATATATCACTAGAAGGTGTAAGGACTGAGGATCAATTGGCGGATATCTTCACTAAACTGCTAGATGAGGTGCATTTTGTCGGTTGAGGAATGAGCTCAATGTGCTTGATTTTAGTAACTTCACTAGAAAATGAGCTTGTGGTGTCCCTTGCATTGCATTATAATATACAACATGTTTAAATTTTGGTAATGCATTTAGGGCTTGTCTAACATGGTTAAGATAACCGCCGAAAAGCGAGTGAAGAAGCTTAACCTTGGATCAAACTTGACAAGCAACTAGAATTACTTTCAAGTATTGCATTGCATATGCATGTATGTTGTTTTGTCGTTTCCTTTCGATTACCCTTTTTATTGCCTATTTTCTTAAAAAGAATTATAGCCTAAGGTAAAATACATTGAAAAATTTGAGGGTTTGAGATAGGTCACTCACATCTGTCCCAATTGGTGTTTATTTGGGTCTTATTGAAGTCGGGACTTGATTGGGAACAGGCAGCATGAAGGAACATTGAAGATTTGCTGAAAAAGGACGATCGGACGCTGCACTGGACTCTGGATTCCAGCGTCCGGTCAGTTCATAGGAGGTGAACAGAAGCGCAAAGGAGTGATCGAACGCTAAAATAGTGTTCTCCCTACGGCCAATCAAGCAAAGACAATGAATATAGGATCGACCGGACTCTAGCTACGTCCGATCAAGGACAACCGGACGCGTCTGGTCGTGACTTGAGGGGATTTGGACCTCTCTATTGTCGACCAGACTCTGGGTGGCAGCATTCGGTCATTGCCACCAGAGTGTCCGGTTAGTAGAAATCATGCAGATCTAGGACTCTATTCCTTTCCTTTTCTCATCTGTCACGAAGGGCCCCTCATATAATCCGTACATCGTATGCTCATGCTGCCCTAACTCCATGCCGTATCCAACACAGAGCCACACCCTAGGCACGCAGCTGTCCCCGTCAAGTCACGCCCGCACCACCACCGCATCATCGCCTACCCATGCCGCCTGCCCGCACTAGCTCCCATGCCACCTACCGCGCTGCCTGCCCGTAGCCACACCACCGCGCCTCTGCTCCACACTTCCACCGAGCCCATGCCCTAGTGACATCGCCTGCATCTTCAGTGGGACACCGTCGTGCTCCATGGCGGAACCCTAGCTGCCATTCACCACATCCACTACATTGCTCGGGCGTCGCACTACTTCGAACCCTAACCCTAGAAGTTTGATTGCTGACCCAGTGGTTCTCCGTGATCCATTCCTTTGCTCTTCAGTTCACTAGTTCATTAGCAAGTTGGTGTTTGTGAGGTTCCTTTGGTAGTGGTCAGTGAACTCAGGGCCAAGCCCATGAGTACGATCGAGGCCAAGCCTCGAAAGTGTCAGTTGGTTGTCGGTTCTTGTTAGTGGTAGTAGTTCTTTTTAGCTCCAGCAATGGCACATGTCAAGAACGTGGGGGTGGTCCAGGTGATGAGGATTCGAGGCTTCTGCCTCGCTTGTCTGCTTAGGAGAAAGGCAAGGCTAAGAAGACCACAACAAAGAAGCAAAAGCTTGTTGATGTGGAGGCTACGAGAGCAGCAGCAGTTGCAGCCACCGTAGAGCGTGTAGAGAGAGGAGGAGCTCAGAGTGGTGTCCGCATTGCAGATCAGCTTTCTCCAGCATAGAGGGCCGCCATCGAGAGGGTTGAGAGTCTTCATGGTAGTCCAGCTGGAACTGTCATGCTTGGAGGATGACGTGTTGCTATAGAGGAGAGTAAGCCTCAGGGGGAGCCACAGCAGCAGGCACAGCCAGTAGAGCAGTCAGAGGGTATCTAGCTACTAGAGCAGACTCAAGAGGTAGAGCAGACCAAGGAGATAGAGTAGGCACCTCAGCCACAATTACAATGCTCTGGTTGTACTCGTGCTCAGGTGACACCGAGGCCTGAGACACAGAGGAGGGGTTCTTGTCCACCTCCTAGACCACAGGGTCCGCCTCTATTGACTCACCTTGACCTAAGGGTAGTCACAGCCAGGCAGGTGCAGCAGCTTAGGTTTATGCAGTTCAAGGACTGGTTTCTATCGAGACAGGATGAGCGTGCTTCAGAGGGATTCTATACACCATTTCAGGAGAATTTCTCTCATGCATATCTTAACAGTGGGGTTGCTTTCAGATCTTAGAGAGTTTGCTCCATTGAGTCAATTGTTGCAGCAATAGGAGAGCAGATTCATCCCCATCTATCTTATCTGTTAGGGTTGACAGACCTACTTGGACGGACTAGCCGATATGTTCCATCAAGGGTCTGTGAGTTTTACTCTTCACTTTGGATTGACCCAAGCCATAGGTTCATACACTTTGCATTCAGAGGCCGTGACTACAGGCTGATGAGCTTTAGGGTCAGAGAGATTCTTAGGATACTAGAGTCACCCATCCACCTTCACGAGGTTTGTTATGGTCAGACAGAGCCTCCTAGATGCCCTCACAGCGATCTTGTGCCTCCCACAGATCTGGTCCGACCATGCTTCACAGAGCCTTTTGGCGAGGGGTTGAGCAAGACACCTAGAGACCTTACTCCTACAGCTAGGCTCCTTGATGCTATCATGAGGAGGACTTTGCTCCCAAGGATGGGTTATCGCGAGGGATTGACTCACATCCAGCAGTGGCTAGTGAACTCTCTGATCTAGCAGACAGTTTTTGATATTTGGGATGTTATTCTATCAGAGATGGAGGACACTCTTGTAGAGAGGTTCAGATGGCATCGTCAGCGACCTTATGCTCACTGGATTGCATTCTTGATTCACAAGGCAGTTACAGTGAAGTCCCCAGAGACGATGGCTGAGTATACAGGTGCTACTACAGAGTTTCCACCATATAGCATGACTCAGATGCTCCGCCATAGTATAGCGTGGACACCTAGCCAACCATGCCATTGCTAGAGGTGCCAAAGTTTGTAGCCTAGCAGGATGAGATTATCAGGAGCATTGCAGCGCTAGAGGAGTAGCTAGATGCTTAGCAGGAGGGTATGGTCGAGAGCGACCCTAGCGGTAGTTCTGATGATGATTATCAGGCTATCCCTCAAATGCCTCCTCAATGACATGATAGTGAGGCTGGTGGCTCTAGCTTAGCTCCACCCCAGGCACCATAGATAGACCCCGCTCTTCTTGCTATTCTTGAGCGGATAAGGTAGGATCAGGCTCACCAGACCTAGGAGACAGTAGTTGCACAAGCATAGGTTCAGGCCAGATAGGACGAGGTCCTGAGATAGCAGTAGGCCATATAGCATCAGCAGTAGCAGCTCCTGATGCAGTAATAGTTACTTAGATTTATACAACTTGTTGTCACTACTATTGGAGTTGCTTCACCATTATCTACACCTCAGCTCGGCCAGCCTACCACCACCTCAGCGACTCTAGCTATATAGCCTAGTGGGCTTCAAAGTTAGGGACAGCCAGTTACACAGTTTGCTTCACCGACATAGCAAGTGTCCCAGTGGTTTGCTTCGCTAGTGACATCCCATGGTCCGCATTTCACACCTATCATTACGGGCTTCACACCAGCGTAGAGCTCCTCAGTGCTTGTGACTGACACCCTAGTTTTCAGGAGCCTTGGTGCTACATTTAGTGAGTTGATAGGGCAGCCTACACCACCAGAGCTACAAGTCCCTGCTCCTGCCACAGTCGCTCTAGTCACTAGGACTACAGAGACGCTCCATTCATTTGTTGCATCATCAGAGCCACCTGCTTCAGTGATACCTATAGAGTCACAGGCCGCACCTATCCCAGAGCAAACCTAGACCGCCACAGCTTCAGTTCTAGTGATAGAGGGTCAAATAGCTTAGAGCTCCGGATCAGAGGATGATGCTACATAGTTTCAGATCGCTCACCGCACCTCAGCGCCTGACTCATCTGCTCCTGCCCCACCGATAGACCCTTAGGTTTTGGTGCTTGACGCCAAAGGGGGAGAGGGATCGAGTATGTTAGATCTAGGGGGAGCGATATATTTAGGGGGAGCTTATGATTTATTACATTTGGCTTTTTATGTGTGATACATTTTTATGCATTCATGTTTACTTTTATGCATTGAACTATATACGTATGAGTGTGATACTTATGTGATATGTGACATGTGTGCTCTCTACTTTGATCTATATATATGTCATGTCACTTCATTATGCTCATTTGCTTTGCTTTCGTGTTTTACTCCGATTCAAATGAGCTTTATTTCTTGTACTCATGCTTATTTCATATCTATTGAGTACACCATGTTGGCTTGGGTCATATAAGCATGTCTAACTCCTTTGCTCTTATTGTCAAAAGCTTATATGAACCAAGCATATTGAAAACCTCATCTCTTTCACATACTCGAGGTTGTATTGTCATCAATCACCAAAAAAGGGAAGATTGAAAGTATCTAGGCCCCTAGTTGGGTTTTGGTGATTAATGACAATATGAGATTACTATGACTAACGTGTGTTTTACAGAGGCAATTAAGTTAGGTCATGATAATAGTAATTGATTGGGCAATCATGGTTGTCATACCTCTACAATGGAAATCATTTTGGTTTTCAAATGATGGACGACAAGGTTAAGGATGGACTAGTTTTAAGTGTTGTTTGGTGTTGAAGAGACACTTAGAGTAATTTAGGACTTTGTTTTTTCTTTGGCCATACTATTAAGGGGGGTATGAACTAGTAGCTTGACCTAAGTGAGTCTAGTGGGTTAGGTGTGGTGCACACTTGTCAAATCTAGCCCTAGGTAGCTCAGGTGTAGCCCTAAGATCAATTGAAGCAAACTTCATTCACATATGATTTCGAGTTGGAAGTGAATGGAGGGTCAAATGTTGACTGGACGCTGATTCGGTTATGACCGGACGCTGGCTGTAGAGTCTGGTCAATTCATTTGATCAAGAAGAAGTCATCTGGTTGCGATCGGACGCTGAGTCAAAAGTGACCGGACATTGGGTGCCAGAGTCTAGTCAACTCTAGTAAGGTTCCAGAGAGGGAGAATCTTGATCGGACGTGTCCAGTTAGTGCTGACCGGACGATGGTCAGGTTTTGGTTACTGACCGGACGCTGAACAGTGAAGCGACCGAACTCTGGGTGCCAGCATCCGGTCAACATCAGTAAGGGTCTAGAGAGCAGTTTTTGTGACCGGACGTGTCCGGTCAGTGCTGACCGGACACAGGTCAGAGTCCGGTCATAACTTAACGGCTCTATGGTGGGGTAACTGACCGGAGCGTCCAGTCACCCCGCATAGTGCTGACTCAACCTCCTAATGGTTCATTTTGAATGAGGGGTATAAATATATCCTCTATTCATCCAAGGGAGGTCTCTTGCCCATTTGACCAGCTGAGAAACACCCTTGAGAGTGCTTAGAAGAGCAAGAGCCTAGTGAGATGATTGAGATTTGAGAATCCAAGATTAAGGTCTCATTAGTGTAAGGAGAGTAGCAAGTGTGCATCCACCCTTCTCATTAGCCTTGTTGTGGTTAAGTGAGAGTCCGTGCTTGTTACTCTTGGTGATCGCCATCACCTAGACGGCTTGGTGGTGATCGGAAGTTTGGTGATCATCCGACGGAGCTTGTGGATGACCCAACTGAAGTTGTGAGTGGTTGTGGGAGATTCACCACGATGGAGTATCGAAGAATTAGTTCGTAGAGAGCACTTGATCCTTGCACAGATCAAGGGGGGCTACACCCTTGTGCGGTGCTCCAACGAGAACTAGTGGGGAGTGACGACTCTCCGATACCTCGACAAAACATCGCTATGTTCCTTCTCCTCTCTTTACTTTGAGCATTTACATTTGAGCAATTCAATTCTTATCTTTACATTCTTAGAATTGTCATGCTAGAGTAGGATTGAAACTTAGGGTACTAAACTTTTTGTGCGGTAGATCAATAGAATTATATTCTAGGCACAAGGGGTGAAGTGGGCTAAGTGTAGGGTTTAATTATTGCAAAGAATTTTAGAATTAGCCTAATTCATCCCCCCCTCTTAGGTATCTTGATCCTTTTCAATGTAAACTCAGGTGGTCAAATAGCTGATTGTTTAACAAAAGGTTTAGGAGTAAAAAATGTAATTTAGTATATAACAAGATGAGAATGATAAATATCTATCACCCATCTTGAGGGGGAGTGTTAGGCTTAATCTGTGCATAAGTGTTCAAGGCCCATGAGTCCATGTACTCTTTATATATATACTCTCAGTAGGCAGCTATAAAATAAGTTATTATGTAGCCACCTCCATTTACGATAATTTTATATACTAATTTACAATAATATCAATACATATTTATGATAATTGGGTTACTATAACACATGGGGATATTTACCATAATGTTATAGTAAACCACTTAGCAATGAGTTACTATAATCTTGTAAATTAACATAGTAATTATCGTAACTCAAAGTTATTTTGTAGCCAACTACAGGATATATATATAGGACGAGGCTAAAATGCAACTGGGTGTATTCTGTGCAGCAAATGCACCCGACCGCGAGCGCGAACGGTGAGCGAGAGACGTACTGGCCCGGACCAGATTCCACACGTACCGCACAGCAGCTGGTCCTTACATTAACAAACTCCACGTTCGTGCATGCAAAAAATAGATGGAGGCAACCAACTATGTGATGCCACTTCACAGGTTAACCCACCAACCAGGAAGCATGCATGCAGGGAATCGTTTCTTAATTCGAAACAAAAAATGTGATATCTCATAAATGACAGATCCGATTTTAAATCCGTTTGAACTAGGTTGTTGGAAAAAATGTGCTTAACAAAACGAGATCCATGAAGGCTATATTTGACGAAGTTTTTTTAAAAGTATGTAGTTGCATTTGTGTTATAGCGTGAGTTGCAAACACAACTACAACATAATTGCATCTTGGTTGCAGCCTAAGTAGCACTGCTTGCAACTAGTTACAACCTGGTATAACCCGGTTACTTCTAGTTGCAATTAGTCACTATTTTGTTGCAACACAATTACTACACTAATTGCAACCACATACGCTTGCAACTCCTACTAAATAGTGAGCAGATGCAACCAGATATAATTGCAACTTGACCTGATTATAGTGAGCAGATGCAAATAATACACCGAGTTATAACTAGTTGCAACTCGGGAGTAGAAAAAGTTGCAATCGCTAGTACACAGGTATGCAACTTGTTTAAAAGATAAAAAAAATACACATATTAGATCTAGTTTTGCTAAGCATATTTTTCTGAGTACAACACAACAAACGGTATGTCAATCAGGTTACAGTTTTGGAGAAAAATTATTCCAAAAATTCGAACCAACCAAAGATTCCATGCATGCATGCTGGCTGTTTTTTGTTACACGTGGCTAACCTAGTTGTTTTCTTATTGGTACTAGATTCATTGGTCTGGATCATCACCATTGCCATGGCAATCAGAGCACCCTGGCGTACAGAGTCAACGACGACTGATGTAAGAGGCTCCAGCAAGGAGATGGCTTCACTCAATCCTGTTTAAGCATAGGAGATTCCAATAGCTAGAGCTGCACCATAACGGACATGATGATTGTATGATTCTGACGGCAGGGACATGATTCTGGGTGTTTGCCCAGGCTCATTGCATTCATTTTGGGTAGTCAGTTGCGACTGCTCTAGACGGCTGGTTGCATCATTGTTTGTATACCAGTTGCAACTCATCCCTTAAACCGATTGCAACTTCTGGCGTACACAAATTGCAACCTTGGTGATAGGTCAGTTGCATTCCAGTTGGGTAGGCTAGTTGCAACTGCCCTGGATGGCTAGTTATAGCTCCGTTTCTATACCAGTTCCAACTCAGCCCGTCAGCCGATTGCAACTTCAGTCGTACATAAATTGCAACTCTAGTGGTAGACCAGTTGCTACTCGTGTGGTAGGCCAATTGCATTCCGTGCAACGAGTGCACAGACCCTCTCTAACCCTACGGTCCACGTGCCAGCGCACGCCCGTAGGACCCTCCCCACATTTTCCTGCCAAACCTACGCTCGTGCATGCAAAATTAAATGGACACAACCAACCACGTGATGCCACCTCATAGGTCAACCCACCCACCAGGAAGCATGCATGGATGGAATCTTTTCTTAATTCGATTCGAAAAAATATGATATCTCCTAAACCATTGATCTGTTTTTGAATTGGTTTGAAGTAGATTCTCCGAAAAAATGTGCTTAACAAAATGAGATCCATGAAGGCTATATTTGTTAAAAAAAATTAAAGTATGTAATTACAACTAAGTTGTACAATGAGTTGCAAGCATGTCTGCAACACAATTGCAACTTGGTTGTAGCCTATTTAGCAGAAACATTTTCAATGAACTCATGTACAGTAAACAAGCAAGCAAGCAGGTAGAAGAAACATTTTCAATGAACTGTCTCAGGTTGGCTCAGCAGCTCACGTTCCTTCATTCCTTGTGCACCGAACGACGCTGGCACAAAATTGCTTGTAAAGTTGCTTGCTCATAGGCAGATGTTTGGGTTGGCTGTGGGTGTGCTCAGAAGAAAATTTGCCGCGGGGAGCAAGGAAAGTGTGTCAATGGTAGTTCTATTTCCACTCGACAAAGCATTGAGCCATCCTCAGGAACTTCACGTACAAATGATGTATAGGGTGAGAGAAAGAGAAAGAAAGAACTTCACTCAAAGGAAAAAAATAAAAAGGAAAAAAAGAAAAATAGTCAGGCACGCACACACGGGAGTTGCTTGCAACAAATAACACTACTGGAAATGCATGCGGTGAGTCTCGGTAGGCAGGCCAGGCATCACACACATTTGCATTGAGATGCAACTTCTTGTATACCAATTGCAACTCCGTTTGTATACCAGCTGCTACATAGTTGCAACCCAGTTGCTACATAGTTGCAATCAGTAACACACAGCGATGTAACTTCTTGTAAAAATAATAAAATATATTAATATTGGATCTAGTTTTGTTAAGCATATTTTTTAAGTAAGATGCAGCAAATGATTTGTTAATCGGGGTTACGGTTTAGGAGAAAATTTATTTCAAAGAATTGAACTCACAAAATATTCCATCCATGCATGCATGCTGGCTGCTAGTTGTATTTGTTGCACGTGGCTAACCATGAGTGGTGAGAAGTAGCAAATTAGTTATTGGTTGTCTCGGGTGCATGCATACTGGTTAGTTCGCTCTGACTCGCTTACCGGCCTAGGTGCATTCTGTACATAGCCGGTTACTACATAGTTGTACATATAACCCGTTACTACACAATTGCAACCCAATTGCTACTTTGGTTACCATCAGATATGATACCAACTCTGAATTGCAACTGAATCCGATTATGAAGACCAGATACAAAAGGTACACAAAGTTGTAACTAGTTGCAACACAGTATTATACAGAGTTGCAATCAGTAATACATAGAGATGCAACCCATATAAAAATAATTAAATATATCCATATTGGATTTAGTTTTGTTAAGCATATTTTTTAAGTAAAATGCAACAAACGGATTGTTAATCGGGGTTATGGTTTAAGAAAACAAATTATTTTAAAGAATCTAACCCACAAAAAAATTTCATCTATGCATGCATGCAGTCCAATGGAATTTGTATGCAACGTAGTTGTGCATAATATGTGAATGATACAAATTAATTATGACGCACGCACCACATGTTTAGCTGAGTGTTCGAGTAGAGGGCTGTTCGGCTGGCTGGCCGGCCAGCCCCTCATGGATTACTGTTCACGTGAACAGTGATTTCTGGCAGAACGGTGCTTTCCTCTCACAATAATTAGCTGAAACAGTGTTTTGGCTTATTTTTCAGTGCTGCTGAACAGGCCCTAGATCGGCGCACCAACAGCCTGGGTGCATTCTATGTACAGGATGCGTGCATTATAGCAAAACAGTATATATATATATATATACACACACACATACGAGTGAAGAGTTCCAGAAATTTCAACATCTTCTCTCCGGCATCTTTCCATGTTTGGGGCATGCAAGACGGTGCGCCGGAAAAGGCATCCACAATCCTATTCACGTGGTATTGGTACCGGCACTGTTCTCTGCGAAAATCCGTGCAAAATGCCAGCGAAATCCCAGGAATTAGCCTCCCATAATGCAGCTCTCATTCCACTCCTCGCATGAACTCAGTCACGCTCGCCTTGATTGTCTACAGGTACCGAATCACTATCACAACGTAGTAAGTATAGTCTACAGGTACAGAATCACTATCGCGTTCGCAAGCATTATTGAGCCATGGGAGTCAAAGGCGGCCTCCTTCAGGCTTGAGCAAACCATATGCATGCGTGTCCGTTCCCTGCACCCATTGGCAGGGCAGCTGATTCAGGTCAACTCGCTATGCTGAACCTCCCTCATCATGCATGGATGATGGATGCATAATGCATTCGTTTAATCCTCCTACAGAGAGTAGTTCCGTCCCTCCGTGCGAGCGCTTAGCAAAAATCATGCAGGTATCTGCAGGTCTGGTTGGGCGTGTGAGCCCGATTAGGTCTGCTTGATTAATCATGCGCGTCGACGTCAGCGCAGACGATTGGGAGGAGGAGGAATGCATCCCGTATTCCAACGCGACGAGGGCAAAGGGCTTGAGGTTGACGCCGGACCGAACGCCCGCCCACCACAGTGACCCCGCCGGCTGCTACTGTCTGCATTGCATGGGATGAGCGAGGATAAGATCATTTATAAATCCTTATTGTGGTTATTAGTGGGAGCTAGATAGCATATTGTCTTGTTTTAAACATAGGAAATTGTTCACTGTTCTCCTCTTCTCTTACTACACCTTATTATATAATGAATTTGTGCAACAGATAAATAAAAAGTAGTGAGCCACTACAAGGCGGTTGGTTGAATGATCAGTTTTGGGGATTTTTTTACTTGATGATGGAAAGGTGGAACCGTGGAATCGAGTTCTCCGTCTGTGTCTGGTCTGCTCTTGTGCTCTCCGAAGAAAGAACGAGTTCTGTCTGTCTGTTGGTGCCTGCCTAATCCCTTTTATTTAATTTCTGTCCAACATTAAAGTGAAAGACGCTGAATTGGGAGTCAGGTTGGCATGATTGAAGTTGAAGGTGAAGCTGTCCCAGCCCTGAACCAGCAAGACGCCAGCAAAGCGCGATCGAATTCAGGGGGAGAGCTCAGAGCCGACCGTGATCTCAACTGAAGGACGGTGTCCCCTCCCCTCCCTTCCCTTCCCTGTCCGTAGCTAAGCTGTCTACTCGCTACTACTCCGAAGTAGGACTCCGCAGGCCTCTCATCCCAATCAGGTGCTCCTGTTCTTCCTGATCCACTCATGAACTTATCTGCACAGATACTGTCATCATTGATCTGAGCTTGCATCCGGACGGGCCAAATGCACAAATGATTGCCTAATCCCGTCAGTGTATGCATGGACTGGACCATCGTCTACGCGCTACGCTCTGCGTCTAACGGCCTTGTTTCGATGCATGTATATCCAGTTCATGTATCCAGCTCAAACCACATAGATTGGAGTGGAATGAAATGGAATTTAGTTTAATTCCACTCCAATCCACTTCAACACACGTGGATTGTCTACTCTGCGGTTCTTCTCTTTACCTTTCCTCTTTTCTTTTTCTTGCATAGGACAATGTTGAGGTAATGACCAAAGTTAAGCTACTCAGATTTTGAAATGTCAAATGTTCATTCTCTTCTTTTTTTTGTATCTAGTATAAGTGTATAACCCACCTCCTTTTCTATTTAGGACCGCAACTAGCCTCCTTTTCTATTTCGGACTGCAAATTGATTCCAGCATCACCGAATGCAACGATTTTTTTTTTAAAAAAAAAAGCGTGCCTTTTAACTGTCGGTGGCCTTGCGTTGCGAGTTGGGAGAAGGAAACAAAAGGAAAGGAGACACCAACAGATGAGCTCTCACGTCCGGTGAGGCCACTGGTTCAGCTGAGCCTCAGCGTCCCTACCACTCTCACATCCTCCCACAGCCACATCCCACAGTGAACAAGCTGGATCCAGCAGCGATCCGACCGCCGTAAACATCGCTCTGCGCGCGCGCAACAGCGCCGTGTGCTTGTTAGCCGGACGACGACACACCGGAGCACGGGACGGCTGCTCGCACCTGTTGCACGTCGGCAGGGCCGAAAAGGTCCACCGGCGAGCCATTCGGCCTGCTGCTACGCAGCAAGCGTACGTAGGACGAGTCGGCGGTCCAGAAACAGAAAGTGGATGCGATCGTCAGCGGCGTACGTGGCTCCTTTCATTCGGCCGTGACTGACACCTCCACGACGGCACGGCACGGATGCGCTCCAGCGCAGGGCCAGGCTGGCTAGCTAGAAAGGCCCACGGGCTGGACTCGACCAGCGTCGCCGTGCGGCAGCAGACACGCACGAGGAGGGGGCCGGGTGGTCCGGATCGTACGCTACGGCAACGAGCGGTGGCTGCGCAGCCTGCGCCAACGGCTTTTGCCATGCCGGCTCGAGTGCTCGACGCCTCGACGACGTACTGGTACGTACCAGGCGTGGGCCGGCGGAGTAGGTAGGCTGTAGGCATCGGGGCTGGGGTCTGGGGACGGGGTTCTGGCTAGCAAAAGCCTACTTCCCCGGCCGGGCCGTCGGCATCTCTCGGATGGTGACAGCCCAACCGTACGAAAAACACAAGTTCGTGGTGACTGGAGAGCAGAGCAGGACGCCAGGACAGGTCCGTGAGACAGTGCGAGGATAAACATGGTGAGAGGGCATACGTGACGTGATGCCCCGGCCCCTTCCCCGTCGCTACTGCCGCGAAACTCATTCGGATAACGCGCACGTACGTTTCTCTACTATTCATCGCATGCGCCAACTTGGATCTTGATTGGTTGGTTAAGCAGCAAATGACACGTCATTTTCAGCTATTGCATTGGTACTATACACACGATCATGTTATGCACAGGTACATGCTTTGGGTCGTATGGTACTCCTACTTCACTGCCCAAGTGCAGCGCAGCTGAGTGCGCTGTGCTGCCTCTGCCTGCAGGCAGTTATCGTTCCCATTCGCGGGAAAACTCAAGGTGCGCATTGTTGGGCGGAGCCACGGAGGCGTGGAGTGGAGCATGCAGCTTTTTTTTTTCTCCCCCTGAAGTTTAGTCCCTATCTCGGATGTTTGACATATGTATGGAGTATTAAATATATACTAAAAAATTAGCTAATTGCATAGATTGCGATTACTTTATGAGGCGAATTTTTTAAGCCTAATTAGCCCATATTTTGACAACGTGGTGCTACAGTAAGCATGTGCTAATGACGGATTAATTAGGCTTAATAAATTCGTCTCGTGGATTACTGATGACTTGTATAATTTGTTTTATTATTACTATCTGAACACTTCCATATAACATCTCATGTGATATCCGATGTGACACTCCTAAACTTTGCACCTTAGATTTAAACACCACTGCTCGCAGTTGCAGACGTTGGACAGAGCACAGTAACGCATGGACAGGATGGATGCCTTGAGGACACGGCCTGTTTGTTTGAACTTATCACCGGCTTATCAGCTAAATCTATAATATTTTTCTCTCATAACAAAATAGCTTCGATTGGCATTAATACCCGCCGAACATGCTTATGGCACCTGCATGTGCCTCTCTTCCTACGGAGTACTTGTCAACTCGTGGCCTCAGCCACAGAACTGAGCTGCTCTGATTCTCTGAAGGAAGACAATGGTGACGCAAAGGACAATAGTAGGCGGGGCTGGATAGTGCATTAGTGCATACAATCTCTACAGAACTATGAGTAGTATACGTTGGGGGTATGTTATGCTGATCGATCGCACTTCCCATATAAAAAACACGCGTACGATCAGCCTTTGACACCGCAGCACTGATCCCATGCGCAGCCAACCGCGAACAGACGAACCGTTCACCGGATGTTAGCGCCTTTAATCATGGCCGCATTCAGCTTTGCATCTGCCGACATGCTTATAGCATTAAAAATAAGCACACGAGTCCATCTAATCTAAGCGACACTCCAGGCAAGGACAAAGCAGGATTCAGCTGCAGTGTAGTAGCTGGTTCTCCTTTCGTTCAGAACGTTCCTCTCTCGCGTTCACAGTTCAGACAGAGCCACAACGCTGTGGGAGACAGCGAGTTGGGAATCCGAGAGGAAGACCAAAGGGCTGGTGTTGGTCTATCACTGTATCTAGCCAGCCTGTTCGTTTGGCTGTGGCTTGTCGTAAACGATCGTAAATTTTCAGCCGGAATAATATTTTTCTCTCACACAAACCAGCCAGCATTACTTCTTCACGAACCAGCAACGATACAAACCAGCCAACCGAATAGCCATCCAGCACAGCATGCATAATCTGACGGTACGGCCGTACAGGACTACACCAGTCGCCAGACCTGACTTGAGTCTGAGCGCTTCTCTGTTGCACCTTCAATCGAGAATGGAGCGGGAGCAGCTCTTTCTTTGGCCCTGCCTGTTGGAACTGTGGAGTCTGCAAAACTGGATTGGATTCCGTATCTGATCGGCGGACGCATCAAATGGGCCTAAGACACGTTGTGTTTTGCACAGCCCACTTCGTAGACCTTGTCTGATTGAGTTTCGGGCCTTCCGATTCTGGGCTTTTGTCCCAGTTTTCCAGTATGAAATTGGAAGCCCGAATCATGGACGGTGATCTCACTCTGGTAGTCTGCCAACTAAACTTGAAGTTACCGTACACATTCGCTGTTTGGCATGCCAAGCGCCGGCATGTCCGGTGACATACGCGTTCGGACGCACCTCAGAAAAGGGCACCCGTCCATAGAAACAATGCCAGCATGCGTGTACGCGTCCCCATCCTCCACACCTCCGTCCCGCCACCGCGCTGCCATCTCAGACGTGCTCCTTTTGCAAGCCCCCCGCCACACCCCATCTCAGGCGCGCTCCCTCTGCAAGCCCGTTTTGCGTTGCATGCGGGGCCTGCGCCACCCGAGCGACGAGAGGGGAAGGCCCGGCGATGCCTCCAATTCGGAAAGGCCCGGTCGCGGCGTCATATGGATGGCTTGTCGGCTTCGGGAGAGACGATGCAACACAAAGTGGGGAGAAGAGATGCAACACCCGATCTACTTTTAAAACATCCAAATACAACAGTTGCAATATACGTCTAAAGGCACTTGAAACACTTTGACACATGCTTCTGAAACACTTGGAAAAAAACACCTGAAACACATTTGAAAACCATTGCAACCATACGCAATATTCAAATAAAACACATACAATGTATTTGTAAAACATATGCAACTTTCAGATAAACACACTTGCAACATGCGTCCAGAAACAGACAAATGAAACATTCCTCTGAAACATCTGAAACACTCGAAACATACGCTTGCAACATGCCTCTGAAGTAAATGCAACATGTGCAACATCCCCCGATCTACTTTTGCAACATCCATATGAAATAAATGTAACATACATCTAAAATGCTTGAAACACTTGAAACATACATATACAACATAGGAGAGAAAAAAGCTGGACCGATCGATTTCGGCCGCCGGGGGTGGGGAGGGCGCCGCGGCGAGGTGGGGCAGAGCTGTCCACTACCCTACAACACCGCCGCGCCACCTCCGTGGATCTCACTCGTGCTCCTTGGATCCACCGGGATGGGGGAGAGAGCCACCGGATCCGCAGGTGTTGGGCCCTCCTAGTGGGAGACGACGTTGGGGTGGGGGAAGGGGCCGCCGGGGTGGGGAGGAGGACGCCGGGTTGGAGGAGGGCGCCAGGGTAGCGAGCGGGGAGCGAGCGCGGAAGGGAAGGAGGAAGCGAGGGATTGGGCACGGGAGTGAGCCAGTGAGACGAGTTGGGTAGCAGACAGTTTTGAGAGGCCGCGAGCCCGTTGATGTTGGGCCCTGCGCAGCCCAGGAATGCATTATCGCTACAAGTTCGTTGTTTCCAGAGACGAGATAGGCTGCCGGCTTTCCCTGATCCGGGGGTTCCGATTCCGACGAAGGAAAACGAAACGAGGCCCGGCCTCGAGGAAAGGCGCCGCGCATCCAGCTGCAAGCACATGCGCCGTGGTCGGGGACCGGGAGGGCGGGGGAGCAGCTAGGCATTTTCAGTTTCACCACGCAAAGCGATTCGAGCCCGGCCTGCCTTGGACGCCACGTCCAAGCTAGGCACCCGATGCGGTGCAATTCCGGCCTCCCGGTCACGTTTCACGATCATCATCACAGGTATAAAGCCCAAAATACTAGGCTTCCCCGTTCCATCCCCTACTGAATCTCCTTCATCGCCTATCGATCCTTTCCTCCTCCAGGAATCGCGCTAGCTAGCGTTCGCGTTCTGATCAAGTTTATTTGGTGCGTGAGCGTGAGTACGACTGGAATCGGAACCGGAACAGAAACAGGAGGATGGGTAAAACATGGACGCTCATCACCCACCTCCACGCTCTTGCAGGGTAAATGCTCGCTGCTGATCCTCTCTCCTTCCGTTCCGTTGCTCGCATTTGCAAACCATCTTTAGTACGCGATTAATGGCCTCGCTAGGGCTGATGTTCTTCTCTTTTCTCTTGTGTGCAGGCCGAGTGTCACTCTGATATACCCTCTGTAAGTGAACAAATAAAGATTAGCAATGGTGCTAGCTGGTTCATCATATTCTTTTTTACCAATGGCGTAACTAATACACGTGTGCAAGATGGTAACGTGGATCAGGTACGCGTCAATCTGCGCGATGGAGAGCACGACCAAGGTGGACGACGAGCAGTGGCTGGCCTACTGGATAATCTACTCCTTCATCACCCTCTTCGAAATGGCGGCCGAGAATGTCCTCTACTGGTAATAACTTGTCGCTTCTCTATGTCCTGCATATCGCTCTGTTCGTTTGGCTTATAAGCCATACTTTTTCAGCCAACGAACATTATTTTTCTCTCACAACAAATCAGCCAACAGTACTTTCAGCCATGGCTTATCAGTCAAGCGCATAATGCAGTTTTTGGCTGAAATTCATGTCGACGCTGTAATAAATATACTTACATTCTTGGATCAAGACTGCAAATTGTACAATATGTACACCATCCTAATAATCATAATCAAAGATTCAAAGACAGAGTAAAGAAGGCCATTGGTGCTCCTTCCTTCTCGCAGGATACCTCTGTGGTACGAGGCGAAACTGTTGTTGGTGGCGTGGCTGGTCCTGCCGCAGTTCAGGGGCGCGTCCTTCATCTATGACAAGTTCGTCAGGGAGCAGCTGAGAAAGAACGGGGTGAGGCTGCAAGATAACCACGGCCACGCCGCCGACCACGTGCCGCACATCTTCCAGGTATGTGTGTGTCCGCACGCGCCACGGCCCTCTTTGTGGATTGCATACGCGAACGCCGGCTAAGCTTTTCTCTCTCGCGGCGCTTGTTTGCCGAATGCGCAGGCTGAGCATCATGCCGTGCACTGAGAGCCCGGAGAATCTACGTTGTTCATCTGAGAAGAAACCTGACCGGCCAGAGTCATTCCGTGTCTTGGTACAGCAGAGCCAACGGGTCGTGTATCATCTGAACTGCGCAGGACGGCCGCGCGACCGTGTCTCGATCGTAAGCTACTTGTGTTGTACTCACCTGTAACAGCATCACGAGAGCACTAGGACATCCCTACAGTCTGTGCTCGTCCTAATTCAGATGGACCTGATTGTTCAGCTGGAGGAATTTCTTTGTGACGAATAAATTTGAACAAAGATTGTATAACTGTATTGCTGAACATTCCGAATATTGGAGTATTTGTGTATTGAGCCTCGTGAGAGGTATATGTAGTATATGGTGGTTTCAATCCCAAGTGATACTAAAGAAATAGAGATGGAAACAAGCGATTACAATCAACCAATCCTTCTAATCATGTCCTACCTTATATAATTGCTGGATCCTATTGGATCTCTACAATATAATATACCCTAAGACTATCTCCAACAATATCATCCAAAATACAAGATCCATTTCACGTTTAGGTAGCGCTACAGGTAAATGGTTTAATACTTATTTTTTGTCTTCTCCAACAACATTACCCAAAGGAGAATTTTTTCTGCAAATGAGTCTTCAGGAGAGAGAATACTCATATTTGGGTTGTGAGTCTACTGCGACCCAAAATTCGTCTCTCATATAGGTAATCTGTTGTAGGTCAAAACAGTATCATCCAATACCTATTTTGGGTTTGGGTACCCATATAGGTAAGCCGTTGGAGACCGTCTAAGATCCATCTAATACTCGTAGTGTGAGCAACATGGATTCTCAAACTAGAGTGGAAGAAAACAAATTTGACAAGTGGATGAAAGCCCTATTTTTGTTGAGGTCGCTGAGACCAACGCATTGTGATCGTAGCTGTAACTATGGAGGTGAGCACAGGTCCAAAGTATCAACACAAGCACACACATGCACATGATCTGTTTGATCCTGGAGAGGACGATAACAACAGTGGCAATGGTGGCTTGGCGGTCTAGTGAATCATGCTGATTGAAGTGATGACTAGCCAATGTGTTGCAACGAGTACTAGAAGCATGGGTGAGCCACCACTGAACACTTGAGGGGTTTTGTGATTGATGAGCACTTGAGGGAGTTCAAGTGGAGAGAATTTGGTATGCACAGGAGGCTTACTCTCATTAAGAGTGAGGCAAAAATGGCCCTGTTGGATAGGCTTTAAGTCAATGATCTGAGAGAAGTTGAATTGTTCGAGACCGAACTTAAAACATGCTAAAAACACAAGGAATGTGCATCAGACAATTGGGGTGATACCCGATGGATTGTCCAGAGGACGATAACAACGGTAGATTATTCACGTCTAAATCCAAAACCATATGCGTGCGTACAAGAAAGCTTGGCAGGAAAACCTTTGCGTACGAGCAGGGATTCCCCAGCGCCTCCGCCGAAGCCCCTCCGCCAGCCACTCCGCAAGCCTCGCCGCCGCTCGAGCGTGCTGCCTGGAGTCCGTGCGGCCACAAGGACGGCGGCGGCGAGGCCCTTTCCGTGTTCCCCTTCTTTTCCCCCACAGCCTTCCTCTCCTCTCCTCGGTGTTGGGCTCGCGACGGCTGAAGCTGCATGGTCGCAGGGGTTGCTCCCTCGCCCGGATCCGGCGGCCCCATGGCCGGATCTGCGGGTGCGGCAGCAGGGTGCGCTTGGGCGGCTCCAGGCGACGACGCATCGGGCGGCGGCGTCAAGGGCCTCTTGGCCGGTGGGTTTCGCGTTCTGGTGCGGCCATGGTCGGCCGGCAGCGACCATCACACACCGGATCCCGTCCACATTGCACCGGATCCGTGTCCCCTGGCTCAGATCCGGCGGCCCCCGCCCCTGACTCGGCTCCGCCCGCCGGCGTGCACGCTGGTGGGGCCAGGTGGCGCGGCGGCTGGTGCTGGCGAGCGGCGCTGCTGCGGCCACGGCCTGCGGCGCGTGCGCCTCCCCCGGAGTCTGCTGTTGGAGCCGCCGTTGGGTGGTTCCCGCGTCTGCCGCCGGACGAGCAGCAAAGGCTCCGTCGGTCTTCTCCGGCTGCGTCAACACTCCTCCGACTCCGGTGCTCGTAGGGTGGGGTGTTTGGCAGTGCGGGGCGGACGGAGATGAGGGTGGTGCGGCCAATAGCGTGCGCCGTCATACATCGTGGTGGTGTGGGCGGCTGTTCTGGCTGTGCGTCGTCGACGCCGTGGTGGCGTGGATGGCGTTCGTCCTGCTCGTTTTCGCGTATCTGCAGCGTCATGGTGGCGAGGCTGATGTCGGTCGAGCGGGCACACTTGACTCTCACGGTTCGTCGGCAGGGATGAGGTGCCATGGCGAAAGCTATACCCATTTGTTGGGTCGATAACGGCGACGCCTTTGGGCGCCGTTCTCTTCCTTGGAAGCGTTTATCGGAGGGCCCTCTCCCTCGGATTTGGAGGCGTCGCTTTGAGGGTGGTGCCCTGTCATGCTGTGGTGGTGTGGAGGCCAATTTGGTCTGTCGGAGCCGCTCTACCTTGTGCTGTGCCTGCTGTGCTTCTCTTCTCTTCACTTTGGTCCGTCCAGCTCGGATGTTGGTGTCGTCGCACTTCGCAGTGGCTACCTGGTCACCGGCGGTTTGACCTCGGGACTACCTGGTCGCTTGAGGCTTTCTACGACGTCTCCCTCGCAGTGGCTACCTGGTCACTGGTACGACGTCTCCTTCGCAGTGGCTACCTGGTCACTGACGGTTTGACCTCGCGACTACCTGGTCGCTGGAGGCTCTGGAGCTCGTTGTCTCCTTCGCAGTGGCTACCTGGTCACTGGCGGTTCTACCTCGCGACTTCCTGGTTGCTTGAGGTTTGCCACCGCGACTGGACCCTCCCGGTTGGCGACCATTGTGTGGATGTATCTCTTGTGACGGGCATAGCTTAGTTTCTGGCTTTTTTTCTCTTGTTTTCTTGCTGTGTTCGTCGTTGTCTTGGGTTCGCGTCGGTAATCTTGGGATTACTTGCGACTCCTCTGTGTCAACTATGTGTTGCTTCGTGGTTTGTAACCTGTGCTACGAGGGTTTTCTCGTAGCTGCGTCGTGTATTTGTTTGATGTTCTCTGCTTCCTCTTAATGAAATATGTGCTACAGTGCACGTTCGAGAAAAACCATATGCGTTCCATGGAGTTCTGTTATTTGCATATTCTAAAGATATTGTTTGCTCGCGCAGTCGTGCAGACACACGACCTAATGCACTAGCTTTGATTATTAGATCTCACTACATTAACCTCCAAATCCAAAATCAAACGCTCATGGAGTTCATTGTTTCCATTTTCAAAAAATATTGTTTTGCACGTGCAGTCGTGCAGACACTCGAGCTAATGCCCTAATTTGATGATTAAAGAGTTCACCAGATTAATCGTTGTGCTTTGTTTTCTTTAAGAACAATTTCATAATAATGTGTCTCATGAGAATATTAACGTAGAGACTCTAGTAGTAGCATGTAATAGTTGATCCCTTGATGCGTAATGAAACGTGACTCTGCGAAATTGTGATTAATGATAGTAAGATCATTATAACAGCTTATGCTATCAATACTGAATTTTGACTTCATTGGTGAAAAAGTAGTATGGGGCTAGCCGGCTAGCCAACAAAACAAAACTAGGTTAAATCAGGAGAGGAGACCTGGGACAAGCACAAAGATATATGGCAACTTGTCTATATAGGGTTACTGTTTTGTACTCTACACTCCTAATTGCAACAACTAAAATAATGATCTGTTTCAGGCTGAGAAGGCTGCCTTTGACAAGGCTAAGAAAAAGAGGCTTGAGGAGGTATACAGAGTTACACACTATCCTTTGTGCAATGCCATCCCTGTTCTTCTCAGAGACAGTGTTAGTGTACTCATGCCCTAGCGTAGCGTAGCCCTCTCTTTCAAAACAAAATTAGATGTACTATTCAGTTCAGTATTAACTTGCAATGTTCCTCTTTTGCCAGGAATCTGCAAGCACTAATGACGACGACGACATTATGACCATGTTCGGTAAGACTTATTGCTGCTGCGACGGATTTGTAGGACTGATTTGTTATAAGAGAAAAACATTGTTCCCACGGCTGAAAAGTAGGACTAATTCTGGTTGATAAGCTCAAGCGAATAGGACCAATTTGATGCAGATGTAAGCTTTGGGTTGATTTGTTTCTACTTAAGTTTCTATATGCTTATGCCTATACACACTATGCGCCTATACCAATCTTTTGTTAACGTCAAATGGCAATTGCTTATGCCTGACAGGAGGATGAGGATGATGCGGACGATGACACTGCTAGTCTCCTACTGTAAGGACTCTGTTTGGTACTGCTAGTCTCCTACTGTAAGGACTCTGTTAGGTCCCGTTGGTTTAATTCTTGCTGGCCAGCGACAAAACACATGCCTAACCTAATGGAGTCGATATGCTTGTGTGATTCATCGTTCGACTGATAGTTTTTATGGCTGATTCAATAGTGTCATGTATGAGAGCAGACACGGAGCCAGCGGTGGGGCTAGAGGGGCTTCAACCTCCTACCGCTCGTGAGCAAGTGAAGTCCCGTAGAGCCGCTGTCTAAAATTTCAGGTGTAGATGCATAGGTAGGAGGGGCTGAGATTTGCTGAATCTCTTTTCTTGCTAATTGCTGTTGTTTAGCTTTTTCTAAATTTTTTTCTAGCTTCGCCCTGTAGGAGAGAAATAAGCCGTGGTACGGCGGCTGAAACGAGCAGCCGAACGGAGTGCACTGGTTTGTTGGTACTCTGTTTGCTAGTAGCGTCGTTTTGTTTGTAAATTGTTAACGCGAGACAGTGGGTCCATTAGCTGAAAGGCCCAAGTCAATAGTGCGAATCGTTATTCAGAAGTCAGAAGCTACCAACTAATTTGCTTCTCCGTCACCTCTGCTCCCTCCTCGACACCTCCGGTCCACCAAGGCACCAACCCTGCCGGCCATGGCAGCTGCGGCGGCGCAGAGGCTCCTCGCGGCGATCACGAAGATCATCGGCGTTGGGCGCAACTACATCGCCCACGCCAAGGAGCTCGGCAACCCGGTCCCCAAGGTGCGGTCCGCGCGCCTCCCATCCTCGATCCCAAAACGCTGCCGCGCTTCCAAGTTCCAACTTCCCTCCCCCCCTCCTTCCCGCGCTGCCTCTGGAATCTGGAATGATCTCGCGTGTGTTTGGGTGTGTTGTTGTTGCCGGAGCCCGTCCTGTTCCTGAAGCCGACCTCGTCGTTCCTCCACGCTGGCGTGGCCACCGCCGCCGTCGAGATCCCGGAGCCGCTCGAGTGGCTACACCACGAGGTCGAGCTCGCCGTCGTTATCTCCCGGCGCGGGCGCGACGTTCCTGAGGCGTTCGCCTTGGACTTCGTCGGAGGTAATTTGAGAATTGCGTCACAACCATGGAGCCTTCGTGACTCGTGAGATATGTTCATGCTCTGTAATCTCATTGAAATGGTAAGA